>NC_138774.1:53857098-54004598 GCF_965119305.1 Pelophylax lessonae
TGATAATGAGCGGATGAGTGTGCACCTGGTCGTGTGAAAATACCCAAGCAACTGGCTGCAGAGGGAGCCTCAGAGGGAGGCCCAGGGAAAGTTATACTCAGCGACTCCTACAGGGGCAGTGCTACAGGTGTTTATAGCATGACAGAACAGATTAAGGCAAGCTCTCTGGAAAAGAAGAATAACGCAAGGCTTTTTATTTCATAGTGGGATAGGAAAAGAGGCTGAATTAGCAATGCTTTACACAAGGAAAATATCTCTTACCCGTTCTTTTAAAAAAAACTTTGGCTTTGTTAGTTGAGCTTTACAGACATGGATAAGGATCTCTATTATAGTCATGTGACAGCAATTTTCAAATTTTATTTGACTTGGCTGAAAATAACAGTTTTAGCAGACATTGGAAAATACAAGACAGTTACATTCATGGCATGTCGTAAATGGTGAATGTCACAGCTGCTTGTTCTGCAAGCAATCTAAGTGACTGGTCTCCAGCAGCATCCACTCTAAGCAGCGTCAGACCGTGGTTGCATGTTTGCCTCCTTCGTTACAATGCAGGGTTAATAGCCCTACACTGCACGTGATAAGGGACCACCCACAGTCCGGAGCTTGAGAACAGTGCTGGAGCCTGGGGGATAAAGGAAGTACTGCACCTTATTCCTGCACCCTGGTCTAAACAAGTTTTTACCCCTGTAAAGTTTGTCTCATTCCTGGACCTGTCCTGTACAGCATCCTCAAAATCTAAAGCTAATCCAAAAGAATGCACAAAGTGTGGTTCAAATTGCTTTACAATAACAGCCCTAATGGCAATCTATTAATTCTCTGGAACAACACACCTTGTATAAGGAAGTACCTTTTATAATTGTACGTAACTCTTGTATACTTTATATTGTTAGTTGAAAAGGGACATCCTTGTAAAGTAGAACTGATTCATGTAGCAAGGCATTGGATTCTCCCCTCAGGTTTCTAATTCATAAAAAATGGAACTGTTATGAATTGCATTGTACATACATACAGTTCTTCTTTCATGTAGTGCTGGATTACAAAATAGGCAGAGTAGACAACAGCCTATGGGCCCCAGGCCTTTTAAAGTGGAACTTTACCCATAAGAGTTTGATAACAATTATTGTTCCTAAACAAAAGAGCATATATTCCACATTTATAATTATGCTATCAAAATTAGTGTGTGTTGTAAATTGCCTCCAGCATAGTTTATGTTTCTACTTGCTGGAGGCTGCCATTTTATTGAAGCCCAGAGCAGTCACTTACTTATTAGAAACTTTCCCCCTCTCGAAAAATTTACATCACTTTCTTCAATTAAAATGTGTGCATTTCCAGCCTTGAAGGTATGTCTTGGCTCAGACAGAGAGGAAGGCTGACAGAAGCTTTACAGTGCTGAAGTTCACAGGCTGCACGAGGGAGAAAGGAGAGAATTTCAGGGAAATAAGATAAGATACTGTCTTGGTAGGTTTAACTTTTTTGTATCTCCTTGGTAGCAGAGTTTGTACGGTCACCTCATCTGCTTTTTTCTTCTTCTCTAATCTGTGTTCTTTCCACACAGTCTGTGTCATTCCTGTTGCTTTCTCCCCCTCCCCCCCCCTTCAGCAACAGTAAATCTTAAAGCTGTCAGCTGATTATCCTCTAGTGGCTTTGATTTTAGGCACAATGCACCAGAAATACCCTCTGATTGGGATTTTAAGAGGCAAAGGTAACTGAAGTATGGTGTCAGGAAAATAGTACATATAAATTATCAAAATTGGTTTATAACAACAATAAATAAAATACAAAAAGAGACATAATACATGAATAAAAGTATACGCGGTTCAATCAGTCTGAATAATCAGCATTTATAAAAGACTGTTCACAAAAGGACAGCATAGATCCAATGTGTTTCAAAATACAAGGTCTATTTCTTCATCTTTGGCCTATGAACACATTATAGAGCTGTATCTACAAAATGAGAACGTTCCCATTAGTTTTGTATATAACAATTAGTTAGATATATGTAATTCAAATTTTTTGAGAAAAGTACTTTAAATATAAGGCTCATGATTAGGGATGAGCTTAGAGTTCGAGCCGAAGCTAAGTTCGACTCGAACATCGTTTGTTCGATCGTTCGTCGAATGACGAACAAATGTGCTTCTTCGCGGGAAATTCGAGATCCCATAATGCACTGCGCGCGCGTGGCGCGTGTAACACGTTATGTGATTGGCCAAAGCATGCACCCTGACCTCATGCTTTGGCCAATCAAATGATCTCTGCCATGATTGGACAAAAGTACACGCCCCACACTAAATAAAGGCTGCTTGCACAGCCGCAGCTTGTAGTGTAATTGTGCGGGCTAGGAGACAGGGAGAGGAACGCGTTTGAGGCAGGGTGAGAATAGCTTTTTTGCAGTTTGTCAGACAGTGCAGTGAGACATTCCTAGCAGGGAGGGAAAGGAACGTGTTTGAGGCAGGGAGAGAATCGTTTCTTTGCAGTTTGTCAGACAGTGCAGTGGGACATTCCTAGCAGTGTAGGGAGAGGAACGTGTTTGAGGCAGGGAGAGAATAGTTTCTTTGTAGTTTGTCAGACAGTGCAGTGAGACATTCCTAGCAGTGTAGGGAGGGAGAGAGATTTGTGCTTTTTACAAGTTCAGAGATCAGATAGTGAGAGGTATATTCAGTAGTGCATACCAGTGGCGTAGCGTGGGTTGTCAGCACCCGGGGCAAGGCAAGTAATTTGCGCCCCCTAACCCGCAGGATTTTAGCACTCAAGTCTCTTCCACTAGATTAGGTAAATAAACCCTTACCCCCTAAGCAAATGTATGATTTGTTATGAAATTACTGATGTAATTAAAGTAAAATGCATCTAAATACAAGTTTGAATGACCAGCGTGCCCCCTTTCAATGCAGAAGGACCAGCATGCCCCCTTTCAATGCAGAAGGACCAGCATGCCCCCTTTCAATGCAGAGAGACCAGTGTGCCCCCTTTCAATGCAGAATGACCAGCGTGCCCCCTTTCAATGCAGAATGATCAGCATGCCCCCTTTCAATGCAGAGAGACCAGCGTGCCCCCTTTCAATGCAGAAAAACCAGCGTGCCCCCCTTCAATGCAGAGAGACTTACCTGCAGCGGCGGCTTTTCCTCAGTTCCCCGCGTCTCCGAGTCCTCCTACTCCTCGGCCAATGGCATGCGATCGCCTTTCGGCCAATCAGGAAGCAGGTCTCGGACCCGCTTCCTGATTGGCCAGGAGGAGGATCCGTGTGACAATAGCGAATTTTCATTCGCTATTGTCACACAATGGGTGGGCTCGGGGCGCATTGCTCTGCGCCCCGGGTCCACCCTTTTTTGAAGCCTATTAGAGCCTCTGGCTCTAATCAGGTGATTAGAAAAAAAAAAACACTCTGTGACAGCGCCAGGCTGCTGACTCACTCGCTGCTAAAATGACTGAGCAGTGAAGAGAGGCGGTATAGGCGGGGCTTGGCTTGCAACGCCACCCCACCCTACACCAATGGACAGGTGAGGCACAGTCCAGCCCCGCCCCGACCCGCAATTTTCAGCCATAGGGCGGCTGCGCTGGACATCTCCCAGCCTAAAGATGGAGGCAGCCGCAGACAGTGTGTGAACTGTGTATGTCAGAGTCAGACAGACAAGAGTGACACTGCGGATGCGCCCCCCCCAGATGTTGCGCCCGGTGCGGCCCGCCCCCCCTGCACCCCCCACGCTACGCCACTGGTGCATACCATACACCGTATACCATACATAGATCTCTATCTATATATAGGGCTATCAATTACATCACATCAGGTCATTGCGTATATTGTATACCCATCACATCCCTATCTATATATAGGGCTATCGATTACATAATATCAGATGATAGAGTATTTTAATCGGTCACTTGCGTATACCCTATACCCATCACATCTTTATCTATATATAGGGCTATTGATTACATCATATCAGGTGATAGAGTATTTTAATCAGTCATTTGCGTATACCCTATACCCATCACATCACTATCTATATATTATGCTATTGATTACATTATATCAGGTGATAGAGTATTTTAATTGGTCACTTGCGTATACCCTATTCCCATCACATCTCTATCTATATATAGGGCTATCAAATACATCATATCAGTTCATTGAGTATCTATCGGTCAGTTGCGTATACCCTATATTGATCTCTATCAACATCATGTCCGAAAAGCTGACAAGGAGAGGCAGACGCTCACAGGCTACGAAAAGAGGGCAATCGGCCTCTGTGTCCATTGTGAAAAGTGGTGGTCACAGTCGACATAGTGCATCCTCTGCAGGGCGGGGCACACCTGTCCTTTATTTCCAGTGCTGCCCGTGTCATTCAGCCACAACATGTGGAAGAGTTGGTGGAGTGGATAAATAAGCTGTCCTCATCCTCCTCGTCCTCTGACACCCATGCTCACAGTAGTTTGCCTTCCACCGCAGCTGCCAAAGCGGCCAATTCCACAGGCTCCTTCTCAACAGCTACTCCTTCTGTTGCCAAACCATCATGCACGGAGGAGTCACCTGAACTATTTGATCATAGTGTCAGTGACATGCTGCTGGAGGATGCACAGCAATTTGAAAGCTGTGATGTTGGTTTGAAGGTTGATGAAGGGAATAATGTGAGTCTAGAGAGAGGGGGTGACAATGACAGACAAGAAACCAGCAGTCATGTTGCCACAGCTAAAGCATACTGCCAAGTTTGCTCCCGTGATGAGGAGGGAGGGGATGATGAGGTCACTGACTGCACTTGGGTGCCTGACAGGATAGAGGAGGAGGGGGAGAAGGAGGCACAACTCCAACAAGGCAGGATGTACTCCAGGAGCCGCCATAGCAGTAGCCAACCTATTGCGTCACAGCACAGAGCTCCACAGGTGCAGGGTCCTGCAAACTCCCCGCGGACTTCCAAAAGTTCATTAGTGTGGGCTTTTTTCAGCACATGGGCAGTAGACCACAGCGTTGCTGTTTGCAACATCTGTCTGAAGCGGATCAAGCATGGCCAGAACACCAGCCGCTTGGGCACCACATGCTTGACAAGGCATATGACGACCTGCCATGCAGTCCGTTGGCAACAGCACCTGAAAGAGCCACCAGATCAAAACAAGCATACATCACCTTGTTCCTCATTTGTGATCTTTAACCCTACTATACCTCATGCCTTCTCAAATACCAGCATTGAGAGGGATGATGATATAGCAATGAGTGCCACAGGGACTTGCACCCAACCTGCTAGCAGTACACCACCGCTTGATTTGAGCAGCAGGCAAATTTCTCCACCCCAGTTGCTGAACCGTAGAAAGAAATACTCTCCCAGCCATCCACATGCTCAGCGTCTTAATGCTAGCTTGGCCAGATTGCTAGCATTACAATTGCTGCCTTTTCATCTGGTAGAATCTGCTCCCTTTCGCAAATTTGTGGAATGTGCTGCACCGCAGTGGCAGGTCCCAAAAAAGGCATTTCTTTTCGCGTTAAGGCCATTCCGGCTCTCTTCCGTCATGTAGAAGGTAGTGTTTTGGCCTCGTTGGACAGAGCGGTCAGCAGGAAAGTGCATTACTACTGACTCTTGGTCCAGCAGGCATAGACAGGGACGTTACATTTCCTTCACGGCACACTGGGTAACTCTGCTGGCACCTGGGAAGGATGCAGGACAGGGTTCGGTGTTGCAGCTTGTTTTGCCACCACGCCTCCAAAAAGCTGGTGTTGGTTCTGCCACATCTGCCTACTCCACCACCTCCTCCTCCTCCTCCATGACCTCTTCTGCTCAATTGTTCTCTGAAGCAGCATTGCTCCCTAAGCGTTCAAGGGGCTACACAAGCAGTCAGGCTAAAAGATGCCATCCTGTGCTTCAGTTGGTCTGTCTAGGGGATAGGAGTCACACCGGTGCAGAGATTCTGTCAGCTCTGCAGGGGCAGGCTCAGAGATGGTTGACGCCATGACAGCTTGAGCCAGGAATGGTTGTAGGCGACAATGGCACCAACCTTCTCTCCGCCCTCTGACAGGGAGATTTGACACATGTTCCATGCTTGGCACATGTTCTGAATCTGGTAGTGCAGCGTTTCTTGAGCAGATACCTGGGCTTCCAAGACCTCCTGAGGCAGGGCAGAAAAGTCTGTGGCCATTTCCTCCATTCGTACTATGCCAGTGCTCGCTTATCTGACATTCAAGGGGAATTCAACCTGCCCACCAACTGCCGCATTTGTGACATGCCCACCAGGTGGAACCCAACGTTGACAATGCTGCAGCGGCTACACACACAGCAGAGGGCCCTCAATGAGTACCTGTTTTCGCCACGCCATTGGCTTTTGATAAAGGATGCATGCACCATCCTGTCACCATTTGAGGAGGCCACAAGGATGGTGAGCCAGGACGATGCATCCCTCTAGTCTACCTGCTGGAGCACACGCTGCGTGGAATAATGGACAGGGCACTTGAGGCAGAAAAGCGGGAGGAAGAGGAGGACTTCCTTTCCTCACAAGGCCCCCTTTATGCAGATATCATTCCTGCAGAGCCACAAAACACACAGGAGGAAGAGGAGGAGGAGAATTTCGGCAGCATGGATGTAGAGGATAGCATACAGCAGTCTTCAAGGGATGGTTTTGATTCCCCAGAAGTTGTACATGGTTGGGGAGAGGTTTCTCCTCAATGTCAATGACAATGTCATCCTTAGTGACCCAGAGGACTCATGCCT
This sequence comes from Pelophylax lessonae, assembly GCF_965119305.1. Lineage (NCBI taxonomy): Eukaryota > Metazoa > Chordata > Amphibia > Anura > Ranidae > Pelophylax > Pelophylax lessonae. Next base: position 53,863,788 of record NC_138774.1, read on the forward strand.
CCTCCAACTTACGTTGCATGGGCTCCATGATTCTGCAAAGCCTGCAAAAGGACCCGAGGATTCATGCTATCAAGGAGAGGAATAATTACTAGTTGGCAACCCTTCTTGATCCACGTTACAAGGGTAAAGTTGCAGAGCTCATTCTGCATTTGCAGAGGGAGCATAGGATGAAACATCTTGAGGAGGCCTTGAAAAAAAATTTGTGTACCACCTTTCCAGACACTGGGAGGTCAACATTCTCTGGACGTGTTTCTGAGGCATCGTTCAGCCAAAGGAGGAGCGGTGGAGAAGGCGGCCGGCTGACCGATGTCTTTAAACAATTCTTTAGTCCTCAGCAGCACCCAGGGCTGTTAGGTTTAAGCAGCCATCGGCAGCATCTCCATCATATGGTGCATGATTATCTAGGCGCAAGAGCAGACTTGGAGACCTTTCCAGCTGAGCATCCACTGGGTTACTGGGTCTTGAGGATGGACCACTGGCCAGAACTTGCTCAATATGCAATGGAGCTATTGGCCTGTCCTGCTTCCAGCGTGCTTTCTGAACGGACGTTCTGTGCTGCTGGAGGTTTTGTGACAGACAAAAGAGTGCATCTGTCCACAGACTCTGTTGACCAGCTGACTTTTTATGAACCAGTCCTGGATCAACAAGAGCTATCAAGCCCCTGATGCTGATGTAACTGATTGAATTTGCTGGGGTCTTGAAGACTTGAAGACTGCATATGCTGCCTATCCTATTCCTCTACCTTGATTCTGCTAGCTTCCAACAATGTTTTTAGTTTAGGTCACTACCAACTAGTGATGAGCCGAACACCCCCTGGTTCGGTTCGCACCAGAACACTGAACAGAGGAAAAGTTTGTTCGAACAAATTAACCACCATTGAAGTCTATGGGACTCGAACCTCGAAAATCAAACTGCCTCATTTTGAAGGCTTAAATGTAAGTTATTGCCCCAAAAAGTGTATTGGGGGGGGGGGTCCGGGTACTGACCTGGGGAACATGTAGCAATGAAAAAAAAGTTTTTAAAATTGATCACAAAAAGAGCACTGATTTACTGATTTTAATCAGGCTTAAAGTGAGACTTTAAAAATCCAGCAAAACCCATTTCAAAAAAGTTATAAATTGAATCTTGTCAATGATCTCAAGGCAGCTGGGACCATAGTCACAAAGAAAACAATTGGTAACACACCACGCCGTGAAGGAATGAAAGCCTGCAGCGCCCACAAGGTCCCCCTGCTCAAGAAATCACATGTACCGGCCCATCTAAAGTTTGCTCATGAACATCTGAATTATTCAGAGGAGAACTGGGTGAAAGTGTTGTGGTCAGATGAGACACAAATCGAGCTCTTTGTCATCAACTCAACTTGCTGTGTTTGGAGAAGGAAGAATGCTGCCTATGACCCTAGGACACCATCCACACCAACAAACATGGAGGTGGAAACATTATGCTTTGGTGTTTTTTTCTGCTAAGGGGACAGGACAATTTCACTACATCAAAAGGATGATGAACGGGGCCATGTACCATCAAATCTTGGGTGAGACCCTTTCCCTCCCTTGAAAATGGGTTGTGGATGGGTATTCCAGCATGACAATGACCCAAAACACACAGCCAAGGCAACAAAGAAGTGGCTCAAATAGAAGCACATTAAGGTCATGGAGTGGCCTAGCCAGTCTCCAGACTTTAATCCCATAGAAAATATGTGGAGGGAGCTGTAGGGTTGAGTTACCAAACATCAGCCTCAAAACCTTAATGACTTGGAGAGGATCTGCAAAGAGGAGTGGGACAAAATCCCTCCTGAGATGTGTGCAAACCTGGTGGCCAACTACAAGAAAAGTTTGACTTCTGATGTTGATGCCTATGACAGGCGAAATGCTTAGAGATCTGGTTGCTGTTTGAATTACATGTCAAACCATTGACGTCATATCCGGTGCCTCCGTGGAATGCATGCAAGCCAAGGGATCTGAGTGAGGGGTGAGATCTTACCGGTGTCAAGGATTGAGGGGTGTTTTAGAGGTGATTCGAGTTGGTGCCGGTCCTGGCATTTTCTATGTAAGCTGAATACCTAAAGATGTTTTATAGGGAAGATTTTTATAAATATTGTTGCATAATCACCTGGTTTCTTGTATACAATCTGCTGAGGGGAGTTTATGCATTAAGGCGAATAGCGTTCGCTGTAGAAGGATCTCTGGATGGTCTGGCGTTCTTATCCATACAAAGCCTAGTGGTCCCTGGGACCTGGGGACTCTGGTGAGCGCAGTATTTTTGTCTTTCACAAGGTGGAGCACTTGTTTTAAGGCAGAAGAGCACATTGGTTGGTTGTGATCACAGTGATTGGAGAGCATCACAGATTATTGGCACTATATTTTAGTGGACTGTCACTATTATTATCATTAAAAAAGGATGTTTTTGCCAAATATTATAATTTTATCTACTGTTCATATAACATATTTATTTTTTTCACTTGCACTTTATGTAATCTATAAGGGGTTGATTTTCATTCACCTGTTTTAGATATTTTATGTACTCTGAGTACACAAGTTTTGTCATAAGAATGCCTTACTTTATGAGATAATTTATTGTTTTAAGTGTGGTTCACTTTTAAAGGGGTGGCAGTTATTTTGTAGGCTTTTTCACTTATACTGTACTGGGTTGGTGCCTTCAATAGATATAGAGCATAATGACCTCTATGATTGCCAACAAGAGTTTTTCCACCAAGTACTAATGCCGATGTTCTATCAGGATACCGCTACCTATCAGATTATGCAACCAGAAGTGACGCACGGATGAGAACAACTTATTGCGCATGCTCCATGTGTTCCAATGTGGCCGCTATGCATTCCAATAGGTTTCCTAATGTGACAGACCATGAAGCACCAGCGGACATCTTCTTACACCCAAGAAAGTCGTGAATTTCACACTTATTTTAGTAGTAAACTCATCTTATATACTGAAAAAGACTATTTCACCGTGACCGAGTGAAATAGTCTATTTCACTATATAATCAGTTTGTCGCTGAGCAGTGCGGGGTGTACCAAGATGGCCGTCGCCACCTTCTACCTGCAGGTTTCTCGCTATATTTACTATAATACAATAATAATATAAATGTAATACTGTGATTCAGTATATAAGGTGAGTGTACTGCCAAAATAAAATTCAAGACTTGCGTGGGTGTAAGAAGATATCCGCCGCTGCTTCATGTTCTGTCACAATAGGAAACCTATTGGAACGCATAGTGGCCATGTTGGAAAGCATTGCGCATGCGCAGTAAGTTATTCTCGTCTGAACATCACTTCCAGAATCTGATAGGTAGCGGTATTCTGATAGAACGGGGGCATACGCCAGAAACCCTGAAACAGGCAGCGACATACACCTGTAGCTGCCACCAGGTCGCAGTATATGTACTGTGACGGGTCAGCAAGTGGTTAATCACCAATTGTATTTGTATTATGCAGCATGAAGGGGTTAATGTATTGCCAATGATCACTGACACTGGTTGCACTAATGCAGCAAAAAGGGGTTAATTAACTGCCACTGGTTGGTCACTAATGCATCAGTGACCAGTGGCAACACATAAACCCCCTCATGCTGCATAATACAAATACCATTGGTAATTAACCCCCCCCCCCCGTCAGCCTCCCCCCAATCCAAAGAGTTAATTTCATTTGCAGATGGCAATCTGCTTACTTGTGGGATTACCAGTGCTTGGCTCTTCCTCGGCATGGCGGCTCCTCTAGGTCACAGCTCTGGCAGGAGAACTCTATGCTCCTCTCCAATCCTGCCTCCGGCTGGTGGCCGGCCTTTCAGTGACATCACGCCAGGCCATGGCTACAAAGCCCCTGTCAGGCGGGTATCTCTACTGACAGGGAAGTGAAGGGCTGGGCTATACTATGTTGTGCAGGAGCGCACATCATTACAGCTATTAGCAGCTGGCCGCCCAGTGTGTTAGTCACACACAGATTTTATAAGCACTTCACCTGCGCTGCGCCCCCCTTCCTCCAGTAAATTGTGCCGCCCAGGGCATCCGTCCCTTCCGCCCCCCCCCCTTATACTGGCCCTGCTGCTCATTCCAAATGGGAAATGAGGATGGACAATGGGAGGTTTGGGAGCTCACGGAGGATATTGCAAGTAAGCAAAAACACAAGAAACAATTTAATGAAAAATAGATTACAGGGCCATTAGGTAGTGGATGTGTACAGATTATTTATTGAGAAAAAGGATATCATTTAGTGTCACTTTAACCACTTAAGCCCCGGAGGATTTTCCTGCTAAACGACCAGGGGGTATTTTGCGATTCGGCACTGCGTGACTTTAACGGACAATTGCGCGGTCGTGCGACGCTGTACCTAAACGAATTTGACATCCTTTTTTTCCCACAAACAGAGCTTTCTTTTGGTGGTATTTGATCACCTGTGCGCTTTTTACTTTTTGCGCTATAAACAAAAAAAGAGCGTACATTTTGCAAAAATAACAATATTTTTCACATTTTTTTATATGAAATTCCCCAAAAAAAAAAATGTAAAAATCAAAATTTTTTAACATTTTCGGCCAATTTGTTTTATGCTACATATGTTTGGTAAAAAAAACGCAAAAAGCGTATTGTTATTGGTTTGCGCAAAAGTTATCGTGTTTACTAACAAAGGGAAAGATTTTTGTCATTTTTGTTGTTTTTTTTTAATGCGTAATGGCGGCGATCTGCGATTTTTTTTGCGGTACTGCGACATTGGGGCGGACAGATCGGACCCTTGACTGACATTTTTGACACTTTTGGGGTTACCAGTGACATTTCTACAGTAATCAGTGCTATACATATGCACTGTTACTGTAAAAATACACTGGTAGTGAAGGGGTTAACTTTATTTGGGAGGGAGGGGCTGTGTGTATCCCTAGGGGCGTGCTTTCTACTGTGATTGGCTGTGGCTTGAACTGTAAGGACACTGATCAACGGATCTACATAGTAGATCCGTGTGATCAGTGTCTTTACACCGAAGAGAATGACAGGTGGCTTGTTTACACAAGCCGCCTGACTTTCTCCCTCTCCCCCGCCGATCGCCGAGTGACCGGCGGACATCGGGTCCGCCAGTCACACGCGCGGGGGGGTCCGTGACCGCGCGGGAGCGGGAGCGCGCCTCCGCGGGCACGCGCTCGCTCCCCAGAGCCTCACAGGCTAGCGACGTAGACCTACGTCACTCTGCCTGTGAGGGGCTGACTGCCGCAGTAAATATACTGTGAGCAGTCGGCAAGCGGTTAAGGTAGCAAAATATAATTTTCCAAAATTAGCTTACTAAATATGGCAAAGCTGTGTTCCCTTCAATCTTATTATCATGTGAAAAAGAAAATCCTGTATTCTTTTCAATTCCCTTGCTTTTAATTGGGTATTCACAAGTTTCAAATTATTTACTAAACCCAGTGAACATTAACTTTGTACAATAAACATTCACTTTATTAAGGCAATAGTGTCTATCCCTTTAGTAAATCACCCCCTCTGTGTGTGGTTGTTATGTCTTGCATGTTTTGCTCACGTGGTCACTCACTAGTCCGTGTATGTGAGCGACGGCATGAATTCATCTACTGTTTGCTGGAACGGGCGCACGGGCTCCCTCTATTGTTAGGATCTTGTAGCGCACTGAATCAGCTGACTACTAGGGGTTGATTTACTAAAGACAAATAGGTGGTTCACTTTGCAAGGGAATTCTTCTCAGAGCTTGGTGAACGAGGTGAAGCTCTGCAGACTTCCATCATCCAATTATGTGCAAGCAAAAATACTGTTGTTTTTTTTTCCTTGCAGTTGATTGGGTATTCTTTCCGAAGAGACAATCCTCCACATTTATTAAACTCTGGGGAAAATTACCTATTTTTAATGGCAAATTCATGAACGGATAATTGGCGTTCTTCCTGAGCCAATGAAAACAGGGTAAATAAATATTGGAGTTTACCCATATCAGCCAATAGGTTTTCATTCTAGCATGCACTAAGTGAAATAAATCTGCCTGCTAATAGCTAAATTGGCCTTCCCTGTGTATTTAAGGGATTATTGATAAAATATTAATATATATATATTAGCTTTAAAAATAAATAATACTAACTGTGTAACACAGGCTGTATTCCAGAAAACAGAGATATTCAATGTCTACCTATAGCAGGGAGATGAATGCATTAGAACCCCCATCTATCCGTTCACAGGCTGTTTCATGCCTTATGTCACTATTGGTCCTCTTTTTTTTTTATATAGGGAGCATCAAGTGCCTCTGACATCACCAAAAGGCTATCCATATTATTTAGTAAATGTAATGCTACAGAAAATCATCAGAGACTCCAGAAGATAGTCAAAGACCATAGGCATGCTTCAAACAATGGTCAGACTGCAGACAAGTTATAGAACATGGCAAGAGACTGCAGACATGCTATAGATCAGTGGTCTCCAAACTGCAGTCCAGGGGACAGATGTGGCCCTTTTTGCTTGCCCTTATATGGCCCTCAGGGCACCATTCCTCTCGCTGATAGCAACAGTGGGGCATTATACTTGCCAATGACACCAATGATGGGGCACCATTCCTCCTACTGACACCAATGATGGGGCACCATTGCTCCTACTGACACCAATGATGGGGCACCATTCCTCCTACTGACACCAATGATGGGGCACCATTGCTCCTACTGACACCAATAATGGGGCACCATTTCTCCCACTGACACCAATTGTGCGGCACTATTCCTCCCAATGACATCAATGATGGGGCACTGTTCTTCCCACTGACATCAATGATGGGGCACCATTCCCCCCTATGACACCAACATTAGGTCACTATTCTTCCCACTGACACCAACATTAGGTCACTATTCTTCCCACTGACACCAACATTAGGGCAGTATTCCTCCCACAAAAACCAATAATGGGGCATGTTTTTCTTCCACTCATGCTAGGGAACTTTCAGCTCCAACTGGTCATAATTTGGCCCACCTAAAGCTTGAAGGACAGTAAACTGGCCCTTAGTTTAGAAAGTTTGGCGATCCCTGATGATAGCAAGAGACTGCAGGCATGCTATAGATGATGACAAAAGACTGCAGACAAGTTAAAGAACATGGCAAAAGACTGTAGACATGCTAAAGATGATGTCAAAAGACTGCAGACATGCCCAAAATGATGGCAAGAGACTGCTGGCATGCTATAGAAAATGGTCAGAGACAGCAAACATTCTATATGAGATGGTCAGAGACTTCAGACATGCTATAGACGGCCTTTGAGAGGTGGAGAGCTACCCGAATGACACAGAATATATCTAAAATATATTCCTGGGGTGCAGTGCCCATTTTTTTACATCTGGGTCAGCAGTGTGGATAACAGGGGTCAGTAGGACAGAGGACAGGGGGTCAGTAGGACAGAGGACAGGGGGTCAGTAGGGCAGGGGATGGGGGTCAGCAGGGTAGAAGACAGGGGACAGTAGTTTATAGGGCAGAGTACAGGAGTCAGCAGTTTGTAAGGTGCATTATAGAGGTCAGTAGAGGAGAGAACAGGGTTCAGCAGGTCAGAGGACAGGGGTCAGCAAAGAGGACAGGGATTAACAGGGGAGTATTATAGTGGTCCGTATGGCAGTGTATAGTGGTCAGTACGGCAGTGTATAGGGGTCAGCAGGGCGGTATATAGTGTTCAGTAAGGCAATGTATCTTGCAATAAAAACATTAAAAAAGTAAGGCAGTGTATATGTGTAAGCAGGGAAGTGTATAGTGGTCAGTATGGCAGTGTATAGTGTATAGGGCTCAGTACAGCAGTTTGTAGGGATTAGCAGGGCAGTGTATAGGGGTCAGTATGGCAGTGTATAGTAGTTGGTATGGCAGTGTATAGGGATTAGCAGGGCATTGTATAGTGGTCAGTATGGCAGTGTATAGTGGTCAGTAAGGCAGTGTATGGGGCTCAGTATGGCAGTGTATAGGGATTAGCAGGGCAGTATATAGTGGTCAGTATGGCAGTGTATAGGGATTAGCAGGGCAGTATATAGTGGTCAGTATGGCAGTGTGTAGGGATTAGCAGGGCAGTATATAGTGGTCAGTATGGCAGTGTATAGGGATTAGCAGGGCAGTATATAGTGGTCAGTATGGCAGTGTATAGGGATTAGCAGGGCAGTATATAGTGGTCAGTATGGCAGTGTATAGGGATTAGCAGGGCAGTATATAGTGGTCAGTATGGCAGTGTATAGGGATTAGCAGGGCAGTATATAGTGGTCAGTATGGCAGTGTATAGGGATTAGCAGGGCAGTATATAGTGGTCAGTATGGCAGTGTATAGGAAATAGCAGGGCAGTATATAGTGGTCAGTATGGCAGTGTATAGGGATTAGCAGGGCAGTATATAGTGGTCAGTATGGCAGTGTATAGGGATTAGCAGGGTAGTATATATTGGTCAGTATGGCAGTGTATAGGGATTAGCAGGGCAGTATATAGTGGTCAGTATGGCAGTGTATAGGGATTAGCAGGGCAGTATATAGTGGTCAGTATGGCAGTGTGTAGGGATTAGCAGGGCAGTATATAGTGGTCAGTATGGCAGTGTATAGGGATTAGCAGGGCAGTATATAGTGGTCAGTATGGCAGTGTATAGGGATTAGCAGGGCAGTATATAGTGGTCAGTATGGCAGTGTATAGGGATTAGCAGGGCAGTATATAGTGGTCAGTATGGCAGTGTATAGGGATTAGCAGGGCAGTATATAGTGGTCAGTATGGCAGTGTATAGGGATTAGCAGGGCAGTATATAGTGGTCAGTATGGCAGTGTATAGGAAATAGCAGGGCAGTATATAGTGGTCAGTATGGCAGTGTATAGGGATTAGCAGGGCAGTATATAGTGGTCAGTATGGCAGTGTATAGGGATTAGCAGGGTAGTATATATTGGTCAGTATGGCAGTGTATAGGGATTAGCAGGGCAGTATATATTGGTCAGTATGGCAGTGTATAGGGATTAGTAGGGCAGTGTATAGTGGTCACTATGGCTGTGTATAGGGCTCAGTACGGCAGTGTATAGGGATTAGCAGGGCAGTGTATAGTGGTCAATTTTGCAGCATATAGAGATTAAAAGGGCAGTGTATATGGGCCAGCAAGGCAGTGTATAGTGGTCAGTATGTCAGTGTATAGGGCTCAGTAGGGCAGTATATAGGGGCCAGTAAGGCAGGGGATAGGGGTCAGCACTGCACAGATTTCTAATTCCTAACAAGCAGGTGATTGGTTGCTAGGAATCAAACCAGGGGGGGGGGATCGAACGCATTAACTACCATATCCCAGTTTGATGAATATTATGAATATTTTTCTTAACTTGCCTGAGTAAGCACCTAGGTAAGGAAATCACAGACTATTATCTCAAGGGGCCCCAAGGGCTGCACAATATGTGTCAAGCTGCATGGGTTGGGCACCAAGGATTTAGGATATTTACCAATAGATGTGACAGGAAGGACTGTGGAGTGGTGATAGGAGGGACTGTGGAGATTGAAGAGTGGTGACATGAGGGACTGTGGAAAAGTGGTAGGAGGCACTGTTGATCAAAAACGGGAAGGACTGTTGATTAATAATAAGAGGGACTGTGGATCAATAACAGGAGGGACTGCGGATAAATAATGGGAGGGACTGTGGATCAATAAAGGGAGGAAATGTGGACTAGTAAATGGAGGGGCTATGGATCAATAATGAGAGGGACTGTGGATCAATGATAGGAGGAACTGTGGATAATCATGAAGAGGAACTGTGGGTCAATATAAGGAGGGACTGTTAAGTGGTGATGGGGGACTATATAGAGATCATGAGAGGACTGTGGAGAGGTTATGGGGGGGGGGGGGGAGATGTGGAGAGGTTATGGGGGGGGGGGGATGTGGAAAAGTGATGGGAGTGACTGTGGAGCAATAAATGGGGGGATGTGGAGAGGTGATGGGGGAACTATGGAGGGGTGATCTGAGGGACTTTTGAGAGGTGAAGGGGGGAACTATGGAAAGGTTATGAGGGGACTGTGGAGAATGGAATCGGGTGGGCGGGTGCAGAAGGAGGTGTGGAGAAGTGATTGGGGGGAATGTGGAGGAAGTCATGGGAGGGACTGTGGATCAATAATAGGAAGGACTGTGGAGAAGTGACAGTAGTCATTGTGGTAATGGGGGGTTGGCATGTAAAGGTGAGCTGGGGGACTGTTGAGAGGTGATGGAGGGACTATGGAAAGGTTATGAGGGGACTGTGGAGAGGTGATCGGGGGGGGGGGGTGCAGAAGGAGGTGTGGAGAAGTGATTGGGGGGGATGTGGAGGAAGTGATGGGAGGGACTGTAGATCAATTATAGGAGGGACTGTGGAGAAGTTACAGTAAGCATTGTGGTAATGGGGGGGGACCATGTAGCGGTGATCTGGGGGACTGCTGAGAGGTGATGGGTGAACTATAGAAAGGTTATGAGGGGACTGGGGAGAGGTGATCGGGGGGGGGGGGGTGCAGAAGGAGGCATGGAGAAGTGATTGGGGGGAATGTGGAGGAAGTGATGGGAGGGACTGTGGATCAATAATAGGAGGGACTGTGGAGAAATGACAGTATTCATTGTGGTAATGGGGGGGACCATGTAGCGGTGATCTGGGGGACTGCTGAGAGGTGATGGGGGAACTATGGAAAGGTTATGAGGGTACTGTGGAGAAGTGATCGGGGGGTGCAGAAGGAGGTGTGGAGAAGTGATCGGGGGGTGCAGAAGGAGGTGTGGAGAAGTGATCGGGGGGTGCAGAAGGAGGTGTGGAGAAGTGATCGGGGGGTGCAGAAGGAGGTGTGGAGAAGTGATCGGGGGGTGCAGAAGGAGGTGTGGAGAAGTGATCGGGGGGTGCAGAAGGAGGTGTGGAGAAGTGATCGGGGGGGTGCAGAAGGAGGTGTGGAGAAGTGATCGGGGGGTGCAGAAGGAGGTGTGGAGAAGTGATCGGGGGGTGCAGAAGGAGGTGTGGAGAAGTGATCGGGGGGTGCAGAAGGAGGTGTGGAGAAGTGATCGGGGGGTGCAGAAGGAGGTGTGGAGAAGTGATCGGGGGGGTGCAGAAGGAGGTGTGGAGAAGTGATCGGGGGGTGCAGAAGGAGGTGTGGAAAAGTGATCGGGGGGGTGCAGAAGGAGGTGTGGAGAAGTGATCGGGGGGTGCAGAAGGAGGTGTGGAGAAGTGATCGGGGGGGTGCAGAAGGAGGTGTGGAGAAGTGATCAGGGGTGCAGAAGGAGGTGTGGAGAAGTGATCGGGGGGGGTGCAGAAGGAGGTGTGGAGAAGTGATCGGGGGGTGCAGAAGGAGGTGTGGAGAAGTGATCGGGGGGTGCAGAAGGAGGTGTGGAGAAGTGATCGGGGGGGTGCAAAAGGAGGTGTGGAGAAGTGATCGGGGGGTGCAGAAGGAGGTGTGGAAAAGTGATCGGGGGTGCAGAAGGAGGTGTGGAGAAGTGATCGGGGGGGGTGCAGAAGGAAGTGTGGAGAAGTGATCGGGGGGGGCAGAAGGAGGTGTGGAGAAGTGATCGGGGGGGGTGCAGAAGGAGGTGTGGAGAAGTGATCGGGGGGTGCAGAAGGAGGTGTGGAGAAGTGATCGGGGGATGCAGAAGGAGGTGTGGAGAAGTGATCGGGGGGGCAGAAGGAGGTGTGGAGAAGTGATCGGGGGTGCAGAAGGAGGTGTGGAGAAGTGATCGGGGGTGCAGAAGGAGGTGTGGAGAAGTGATTGGGGGGTGAGTGGAGGAAGTTATGGTAGGAACTGTGGAGCGGTGATGGGGGGACTGTAGAGAGGTGATGGGGGGACTGTGGAGCGGTGATGGGGGGACTGTGGAGCGGTGATGGGGGACTGTAGAGAGGTTATGGGGGGACTGTGGAGCGGTGATGGGGGACTGTAGAGAGGCCATTCCCATTGGCTCATACATTACTACAGTACATACAAGCGGGCAGGAGGAACCACAGCAGGCAGCCGGAGGAGCAAGTATTCAACTCATTCGATGGTGGAATACTTGCAGCAGCTGTGGAGCAGAGATGTAGCAGATGAACAGGTAAGTAAATAAAGGCTTCCTTGACAAGTGACTTATTTTATAAAAGTGACCTTGTGGTGACAGGACAAGGACAGTTCTTACTGTACAAACGAATCAGATTCTCCTCTTCATATCTCTAATACAGTATTTTCCATGGAGTTAGGGGTGAAATCATTAGAATGACTCTTCTAAAATGGACACAACCGCACTGTATATAAGTGTGGGGAGAAAAGACTATTAGCGGAAACTGGTTTAGTCGAGTTACATGCGAGCTGTGCTGGTTCTAGAAAAGCCTCCATAGAGTCTCTTCCTTCCTCCCCCTAGTGGAGGATCCTAGAAATGCACTTCCCATGGCCAGGCTTGGTCAGCACATTTGTGGTATGCCGAGGCGCAGCATTCATAAGTCATGAAGTGGCCAGAACATGAACACACCCAGGTGTTTGGACACAGCTGAGGGAAAGGCAATCTCCTCTACATTTCTACATTTACTTCCAAAACAACGCAAGAAAATTCCAATGGCGTTTTTTCGCTACACGCTTGCAGCATTTTCAGAAATAGTAAATTGATTTTAGATCACACTTATTGACTCCGATTATGAAATTTGGAGTACATTCTGGTCTTGTTTTCAGGGCAAATGTCACAGAAAAAAAATGGATCATCCATTCCCAACATGTTAAAGTATAACTAAAGGCAAAACTTTTTTTTTAGTTTTGGATAGAGTGGAGAGGGATTAGAGCCCCTGTCAGGTTTTATTGCTGTCTGTGTCCCCATTAAGGAGATTCACTCTCTCTATTTGTTCTGTTTACCATAAAGTGAAAGTAAGAGAAAATCCCAAATGTTGGGTTGTCCCCAGAAAAGTAATAGAGGGGAAAAACTTCCAATGGGGACACTAGTTCGGGTGACCTGGAGGTCCCCGAGGAATTCCCTTAATTTACAGGGATTTCCTTTTACTTCCTGTTTGGTTATGGGACAGGAAGCGAAAGAAAATCTCCACAATGGGACATAGATGGCAAAAAATCTGACAGGGGTTATAACCCTCCACTGCTCTATTCAAATTGGAAGAAAAAGTTTTGCCTATACAGTAAAACCCCCCTCCATCGCGGGGGTTACGTTCCAGACCCACCCGCAATACGTGAAAATCCACGAAATAGAAAGACCCTATTTAAATGCACGTTTTTATAACTTTTACAGTTCTTTTAAAAGCATTTTAACCACTTAGGCCCCATTCACACTAGTGCGACTTGTCCCGCGATTTTGGACTGCAAAATCGCATGACAAGTCGTTTTCCATTATTTTCAATGAGCCCCATTCATATCAGTGCGTTTTGAAGTCGCACCGACTTCAAAGTAGTTCCTGCACTACTTTGCCACGATTTTAATGTGTTTTGAGGCATATAGCCTCGCCATTGCTTTCAAAATCGCGGCAAAAATCGCGCCGCGAAATCGCTGTAAAATTGCGTCGCAATAGTGTGAAAGGGGCCTTAAGCCCCAGCCCCATTTCGGACACTTTTTGTTTACAAGTTAAAACCAGTATTTTTTCCTAGAAAACTACTTAGAACCCCCAAACATTATATATATTTTTTTAGCAAAGACTCTGGAGAATAAAATGTCGGTCATTGCAAAATTTTTTGTCACGCAGTATTTGTGCAGCGGTCTTTAAAACGCCATTTTTGGAAAAAAATGTGAAAAATCATATTTCACTGCATTTAAAAAAATACTAAACAGTAAAATTAGCCCATTTTTTGTATATTGTGAAATATGATGTCACACCGAGTAAATAGATACCCAACATGTTATGGTTTAAAATTGCACCCCCCCCCCCCCCCCCCGTGGGATGGCGACAAACTACGGTCAATAGAGATCTCAATCTGCGACGCTTTAAATTTATTTAACGGTTACCAGTTTAGACTTAGAGTGTAGCTTTTTTTTTTTTAATTATTGCCCACGCTTTGGCGATCGCGGCGATACCTCACATGTGTGGTTTGAACAGCGATTTCATTCGCGGCTCGACTTGCGTATACGTTTTTTTTTGTGCGCGAAGCTAATGGTGACGGGGGCGGCTAAATTTTTATTTTTTTTTTCCTATTTATTTTTTCTTTTTTTTTTTTTACTTTATTACAGGTTTTTTTAAAAAAAAAAAATCTGATCACTTTTATTGCTGTCACAAGCAATGTAAACATCCCTTGTGACACCAATATGTAGTGACAGGTACTCTTTATGGAGGGATCGAGGGTCGAAAAGACCCTAGACCCCTCCACTACACTTCCATGTATGCAAAACGCCGAAAACAGTGTTTTTTTTTGCTTTTAGGTGTAGATGTGAGATCTGAGGTCTTTTTAACCCCAAATCTCACAGTAAAGAGGTCCTGTCCTGCTAATTTATATTACAAGGGATGTTTACATCCCTTGTAATAGGAAAAAAGAGTGATCAAAAAAACATTTTTTAACCACTTACGGACCGCCCACCGCGTATTTACGTCGGTATTTGACATTAAATACCGGGGCTATAGCTGCCATAACCCCGGTATTTTTTAACCACTTAAGGACCGAGCCCATTTCTGACACTTTACAAGTTAACCACTTAAGCCCCGGAAGATTTTACCCCCTTCCTGACCAGGGCCTATTTTGCGATTCGGCACTGCGTGATTTGAACGGACAATTGCGCGGTCGTGCGACGCTGTACCCAAATGAAATTGACATCCTTTTTTTCCCCACAAACAGAGCTTTCTTTTGGTGGTATTTGATCACCTGTGCGATTTTTTGATCATGCGCTATAAACAAAAAAAGAGCGACAATTTTGCAAAAATAACAATATTTTTTCAAATTTTTTTATATGAAATTCCCCAAAAAAAAAAATTTAAAAATCAAAATTTTTTAACATTTTAGGTCAATTTGTTTTTTGTCACACGGTATTTGCACAGCGGTCTTTCAATTGGAAAAAATAAATTTCACTGCATTTAAAAAAAAAACAAAGTAGTTTTTTAGGTGGCTTGTCTTTTTTTTTTTTCATACTACACCACATGTGTCAAACACAAGACCCGAGGGCAAAATCCGGCCTGCCAGGCTATTTCATGTGGCCCTCACACCTCTCCTGCAACAGCGGCACACCCCTCGTCTCCACCTCCACCTTGTCTCAGCAGTCAGCAGCAGAGGAGGACAAAACTCCTCCGCCAGATCCTGCACTTCTCCATGCAGCTGCAGAAAGTCTCCTCTCTGCCACCCTTCCTGCCTCCAGAAAAGGAGGACAGAACCCCTTCTACAGATTCCGGACCTCTCTGTGCAGCTGAAGCACCCCTTCATCTCTGCCTTCCCTTGGCTCAGCATTCAGCAGACTTTGGCAGTGGACTCCAGCCCTCCTCTGATTCTCCTCCAGAACCTGCACTTCTTGCTTCCCATCCCCCCCCCCCCCAGCTTCTTACCAGCAGCACAAGGTAAGGAGGTGCACTGTGATGTAAGGGAGGGTGAAGGACTCTTGACTTCTGATGTTAAGGGGGGGTGGGGTGCTCTGGACATCTAGTCTTACAGATACATTCGGCTCTTTGAGGGCAACTGTAATGCTGATGCGGCCAGCAATGAAAATGCGTTTGACACCCCTGTACTACACTATATAGTTTTTCTGTGTAATCCAATGTGTAATGTACAGTAGTGATGGTCGTCTTTATCTAGCGGCAGACGTGGACACTACTTAGTTCAATGTTATCCCACTAGAGCACACGCATGGGAAACCTCCAGAAACCTGCGAGGGAAGCCCCAAAGTTTTGACTGCCTAGGGGCCTCCACTGAGCGTAATCCAGCACTATCTGTGGGTATTTCTACTCATGTAGGGAGTTGCTGGAGACGTTTTAGCCCCCCTGGGGATCAGAGGCCTAATGATATAAACACATGGATCATCGAAAGCAGTCAGCGTGAAAGAGATTGCCCCACTAAATGGACCCCGGCTTGTTCACATCCTGGTGGGGCAATCCTGAGAACTGCAACCCGGTACCAACACACAGCAAAACCCATCCCCAACATCAGGAGCTTTGGTGATACCGGTTAGTGCTTAGACCCCACACCTCTGGTGAGCCCGTGTCTTCCGCCAGGGTGATCTACATATCCAGCCGCTCATTGGTAGCCTCTGTACTGCTATAGCCACTGGTCTCCAACCTTGACTCCTAACCGTGACTGTGACTATACCCAGTGGTGTATTTGAGTTTTGTGCTGCCCTAGGCAAGACTAAAATTGGGCGTCCGTCCCCCCCATGTAAATTTTCCCCACTCCTTTTTTAACGGATGTGACTCCCTCCAAAATTGAAGGACTACAAGTCCCACAATGAACCCCTGAGGTGAGAGAGAGAGAGAGAGAGGGGGGGGTGGGTTAGGGAGGGAGAGAGAGAGGGGGGATGAAAGAGGGTGGGATGAGAGAGAGAGGGAGGGACGAGAGAGAGAGGGTGGGATGAGAGAGGGGGGTGAGAGAGAGAGAGGGGGGGATGAGAGAGAGAGGGGATGAGAGAGGGGGATGAGAAAGGGGGGGGGATAAGAGAGAGAGCGAGAGAGGGGGGGATGAGAGAGAGAGCGAGAGAGAGAAGGGGGGATGAAAGAGAGAGAGAGCGAGAGAGGGGGATGAGAAAGAGAGTGGGGATGATAGAGAGAGAGGGGGATGATAAGGAAAGAGAGAGGGGGTGAGAGAGAGAGAGGTAGAGAGGGGGGGGAAGAGAGAGAGAGGGGGTGAGTGAGAGAGAGAGAGGGGGGAGAGAGAGGTGGCTCTAGCAACCAGTGGCCAATAGAGTCTCAGGTGGAGGGGGGGGTGGATTTTTTGCTGCCCCCCTGCAAAGTGCAGCCCTAGGCCTGGGCCTTGTTGGCCTAGGCCAAAATACAGCACTGACTATACCCATGTAGGGAGTTGCTGGTGAACTTTTAGCCCTTCTGGGGATCAGAGACCTAATGATACAAACACATGGGTCTTCATTATCACAAGCAGTCAGCGACAACGAGATTGTCTCACTAAATGGACTCCGGCTTGCTCATATCCTGGTGGGGCGATCCTGAGGACCAGGGCAGCCATCAGAAATTTTGGGGCCCCTTACACAGCTTTAGGCCTGGGCCCTCCGGGCCTGACCACCAGGTTACATCCTCCTCCTCTGCGGGGGCCTGTGAATGCATAGGATTGGCTGCTAGGATGCCAGGCGGTTCTAGCAACCAATAATTTTGACAGCGGTAGCCAGCGGCAGGATGGGAGTCAGGAGCCAGTGCAGCGGGTGGCACCAGCAGGAGTCAGGACTAGTTGTCAGTGTAGGGGAGGAAAGGAACAAAAGAGGTGCACACTTGGAGCATTGGGCATCCCTAGGGACTGGGCCCCTCAGGACGCCCGGGCCCCCTACATCTGTATGGGCTGTACCCCCCTGATGGCAGCCCTGCTGAGGACTGCGACCTGGTACTAACATGCAGCAAAACCAATCTCCATCCGCAGGGGCTTTGTTGGATACCGGTTAGTGCTTAGACCCCACACCTCTGGTGAGCCCATGTATTCCGCCAGGGTGACCTACTTATCCAGCTGGTCAGTAGGATAGCTACTGGTCTCCATGCCTGACCCCTAACCGTGACAGTATCTATACCCATGTAGGGAGTTGCTGGTGAAGTTTTAGCCCTCCTGGGGATCAGAGACCTAATGATACAAACACATGGGTCATTATCACAAGCAATCAGTGTGAAAGAGATTGTCTCACTGAATGGAGAATTGGTCGCTGTATAGGCTCAATGTACACCTGTTTACATAGCCAGCTGTCTACACGCATCCAGGTTCAACAGGCCCATCACTTTTGCAGCAGCAGAACTAAGAGCTAATTGTTTGCCAAAAAGTAGGAACTTATGACTAACGGAGTGACCAATGGGTCCTCTCTAGCAATCAACCGATATTGGTTTTTCGTTGCTGATACCAATATTTTGGTCAATGCATATTGGTATCGGCCGATATGGGCCGATATTTTCGTACATTTAAAAAATGAAATTCTTTGACAGGTACTCTTGTGGAGGGATCTGGGGGTCTAAAAGACCCCAAACCCCTCCTCTGCACTTAAAAGCATTCAAAACGTCAAGTTTGGCTGTTATGAATGCTGTAATTTTTGTAATCTGCCACCAGTACCTGGAAGTGATGTCATGACATCACTTCCCGGGTTTTTGCATTGAGACCCAATCAGAGCCGAATGCAGCTTTGATCGGGTCTTCGGCGGCTGTGCAGGCTGGTTGCCGGGGTCTCCCGGTGGGACAGGAGACCAGGGCAAGCCGCGGGAGGCGGCGGGAGGGGGGGGATGTCCCCTTCTCTTCCTTGTAATGACAGCCGAGCGGCTTCTCAGCCGCATCTGTTGTCATTACAAGACAGCCGACTATCGGTTATGGACGCCGGTACCGGGGTGATGCCTCTAGCTGCAGGCCTCACTCCGGTGCAGCACTTTCACGAAATATCGGTCACCTTAGTGGCCGATTCCGATATATCGGGGAAAGTGAATATCGGCCCTCGATATATCGGCTTTGCCGATAATCGGTCGATCCCTAGTCCTCACCTAAACTAGAAGGCTAGTGAATCCAGAGCAATAGGGCGTTGGTCCAATGATATTGGGGCTTTAAGTATATTATCTAATTAGGAAAGATATGCTTTTATTGACAGCAGGTGGAGCCAATGGCTCCTGTGCCCCAGCAAAGCCAGTGAGACACAGAAGTGAGGGGAGAGAAGAGCTGGGAACATGCACAGCTCTGGATCAAATGAGGGCTCAGGTAAGTAAAAGGGGAGGAAGGGGCCAAAACCGATGCCTAAACATTTTTCACCCTAATGCAAGGAATGCATTAAGGTTATAAATGTTTAGGCTTTCAAACCACTTTAACCACTTGCCGACCGCTGCCCGACTATATACGACGGCGGTCAACCCCTCCCAGGCAGTGACGTACCGGTACGTCACTAGCCTGGGAGCGAATAGGGGGCGAGCGCGTGCCGCCGGAGGCGCGCTCCCGCCCCCGCTCATACCCGACGAAGCCGGCGCATGTGACCGGCGGACCCGATGTCCGCCGGTCACTCGCGATCGTCGGGCAGAGAGGGAGAAAGGCAGGCGGCTAGTGTAAACAAAGCCGCCTGTCATTCTCCCCTGTGTAAAAGCACAGATCACTCGGTCCTGCTATGTTACACCACTAGCCACATCCAATGACAGTTAGAAACACTCCCCTAGGGACACACTTAACCCCTCCCTCTCCAATAAAGTTAACCCCTTCCCTCCCAGTGTCATTTTTACAGTAACAGTGCATATGTATAGCACTGATTACTGTAGTAATGTCACTGGTACCCCCAAAAGTGTCAAAAATGTCAGTCAAGGGTCCGATCTGTCCGCCGCAATGTCGCAATACTGCAAAAAAAAATCGCAGATCGCCGCCATTACGCGTTAAAAAAAAAACAACAAAAATGACAAAAATCTTTCCCTTAGTTAGTAAACGCAATAACTTTTGCGCAAACCAATCAAAATACGCTTATTGTGATTTTTTTTACCAAACATAGTTGGCAGAGAACAAATTGTCCAAAAATCTAAAAAAAATTTGATTTTTACATTTTTTTGGGGGGGAATTTCATATAAAAAAATGTGAAAAATATTGTTATTTTTGCAAAATTGTCGCTCTTTTTTTGTTTATAGCGCATGATCAAAAAATTGCACAGGTGATCAAATACCACCAAAAGAAAGCTCTGTTTGTGGGGAAAAAAGGACGTCAAATTCGTTTGGGTACAGCGTCGCACGACCGCGCAATTGTCCGTTAAATTCACGCAGTGCCGAATCGCAAAATACCCCCTGGTCAGGTAAGGTCAGGTAAGGGGGTAAAATCTTCCGGGGCTTAAGTGTACTTTTAAATCGCTTCCTCCCAAAAAAAGCAGTATAGGCCTAAAAATGGAATGGCACCAGCATACACAATGGTGAAATAATGTGAACCAGTCCTAAAGTGTTTATATAAACAAGTATTTATAAACCCAAAAGCTAGTATTTATTGTAGCTTACCTATTCTTATGTGTGATGGCTGCATTAGTTACTAAAATAAAGCAGTTTAATTTCTGTCTTAGTTGCTGTTAGAAAGTTTCCCTCACTTCCTGTTTGGTTAAACGCTGTCAGTGGGACAGGAAGTGAGTGTCCGTCTCTCTAACTGAGCCCCTGATAACAGTAAAAAACCTAACACAGGGTTCCAAACCTTCCCTGTTCTATTCAAAACTAAGAAGAAAGGTTTTGGCTTCACATACAACTTACACAACGCGAGGTCGGGTCAGCTGTGGGATCAGATTACGTTGTGGAGGCACGAAATCTGTTTCTCTCGTGTTTCTCAACCTTTTTTCAGTCAAGGCACCCTTTAAAATTCTGCAAAATCACGAGACACCCCATTCTACAAAGGAAAAAACAAAAATAATAGTTTTACATATCGCATGAATATCCATACACATTTTTTGGTCGAAAATGTATACTTTATTTGCATAAGAATATACAAAAAACAATACTTTTTCGGGGTACATTCTCCACTGTACTGCGACGCAGCGCATAAATACACTACATTACATTTCCGATCATACAAATAAATACATTCAAATAAATTCATTCTGCGGCATGATGCCTGATGTGTTGTGCGGAGTAAGGATACCCCGTGCCATCACATCATGCATGACGCCGCAAAGCATGAAACTAGAAATCGTTGACTATACGTTGCAACTATCAAACAACCTTACGTTTCAAAAAAGCAACAGGTGTGATGGGGGGGGGGGGGGGTGGGAGAGAGGGGTAAGGGGAAGGGAATTAAGTCACAAGCCCGAAGCTTTATTGAATAGACAAAGACACACAAGGGAGAGTGGGGGAAGGGGTAATCTTCAGACCTCCTCTTCCTCCATGAGATCAGGGCAGCCATCAGGGGGGGACAGCCCATACACATGTAGGGGGCCCAGGCATTCTGAGGGGCCTGGCTGCTCAGACCCCAACCAATGAGACCGAGTTGTTGCTGCCGTAGTAACTAGCAATAGCTAAAACAGGGTGGCTGCAGAGTAAGCCGATGCAGCTGAAGGGATGTCTCTTTGCTGGATTGCGCTGTCTCTTTGCTGAAAATATGAGGCTGTCTCTTTGCTGGATCGTGGTGTCTCTTTACTGGATTGGGATGTCTCTTTGCTGAATGTAGGAGGCCGTCTCTTTGCTGGATTGTAATGTCTCTTTGCTGAATATATAAGGCCGTCTCTTTGCTGGATTGGGATGTCTCTTTGCTGAATTTATGGGGATGTCTCTTTGCTGGCTTGGATTCATTTTCAAATATCTTAAGTTGTAAGAGTGTTAAAATAGAAGTGGGTGCACTGAAGGACTCGTGGGATGGCCAGTGGGTGGATTAGGTGGGACGGCCAGAGGGTGGACCCTGCAAAATGTTGGTGGTCAGGCCCAGAGGGGCCCAGGCCTAAAGCTGTGTAAAGGGCCCCAAAATTTCTGATGGCGGCCCTGCATGAGATCCATCAGGTTATAGTCTCTGAGCAGTCCTCAATGGACATCCTCTCCCACTGGTGGATAAGGCGCTTTCTGGCGCACCATAAAGCGTCCTTAAAGCAAAACAACACCCGCCAGGCGTTGTCAATGTCATCCTGGGAAAAAGTTCCATGGAAAAGTCCATTCAGCATACCGAAATGTGTGATGGAACAAAGTCTCTAAGTACGGGTTCCAAGGCCCTCAACAGGCTCTGTGCAAAGGGGCACTCCCAGAAAATGTGAAAAGCCGTTTCCTCATGGATGATGCAAAAAGGGCAGTGCCTGTATCTGCACACGTTTCTGGCATGCATAAATGTCCTGAGCGGCAACCCCTATGTGTATGAATATCCATACACATAGGACACCCAACTTTAGAGGTGACATTCTTCCAAAGCAAATACACCTTTGCACACTGGTGTTTTTCTTCTCCCTCACTCAGCTAAGGTGAATCCAGTGCTGACAGCATGGGGTGGTGGAGGCACCAGTGCCCAATGTCCTCCTTATCAACAGATGACGCCTTTGGATGTTAGGACACCAGTGGCTGGAAAGTTGTAATAGTGCAGAATGAATACCTGTGACTTTGTGTAACTTGAAGCGGAGTTCTGGCCTCAAATACCTTATTTTAACTAAAAATACCCCTATAATACTAATCCATCGCCCTTTACAGAACCGCTATTCTCATACTTACAAGGTGTACAGGATTGGATTTTAGTCAAAATCTTACTTTTAAAAACGCTGTCTGGGCGTGGTCATCTTGGATGTGGGCATCTGAAGCCGCAGTGTAATCTGCAGTGTCCTTCTTCCTGATTCCAGGGAGTGTTCTGGGAGTTCTTCCTGATTCCAGCCTCCTGGGAGTGATGACAAACAGCTCCCAGGATGCAATGCAAAGGCGGAAGGGATGTCGGTGGACGCGGCCACAGAGGGGGGAGAAGGAGGAAGTACAGTTAAAAATGCCCTGAAAATAAGGTAAGGGACCCCCGGAAAAAATTGAAAATGCCCAATTGTTGATCAGCATAGCGAGCTTTCCACAAATCACTAAAGTTGCAAAATAGGCCGGAACTCCACTTTAACCTCCCTGGCGGTATGATTCTTTTGGATTTTAGGTGCTGAAAGCATGTAATTCTTGTGAATGAGCAGCCCAAACCAACTGTATACATTTATTATACATATTATATATATATATATATATATATATATATATGTATGTATACATATATTATGTATACATATATTATATATATATTTTATATATATATATATATATACGTGTATATATATATATATATATATATATATATATATATATATAATGTATACAGTTGGTTTGGGCTGCTCATTCACAAGAATTACGTGTATATATATATATATATATATAATATGTGTGTGTGTGTATATATATATATATATATAATATATATATATATGTGTATATATATACGTATATATATATATATATACTGTATATATATGTATATATATATATATATATATATACATATATTTACATAAAAAGTACAGTAAAACTGCAGGAAAGGGCACTGGGGGGCAATGTAATGTGATTTTATTTTATTTTGAACGGTATCAGTGTGTTTGGTGCATTTTACATTCGAATTTGCCGCCGGTTCCACCCCCCGGCGGACGTCACGTCGCCGGAGACGGAAGCCGGGGCTCGCAGACGATCGGGAGAGAGCTCCGCTGCCGCACACCGCTCGCAGTCTTCGCTGGATCCCGGAGAAAAGGTAAGTAAAACCTCCTCCAGCATCCAGCGATCTTCTTAGCGCTACCCCGAGTGTGACTCGGGGTTACCGCTTTTGGCACTAAAATCTTACCCCGAGTCACACTCGGGAATACCGCTAGGAAGGTTAAAGGCAAGATTGGCTTGTTAACAATTTTTGGGCAATTTCTAGGCATTTTGCCAAGGCACCCCGGAAGAAATCTGAAGGCACCTCAGGGCACTCTGGATGAAAAAGGCTGCTCTAGAGTACATGTTGCCTGTTTTTAGAGAAAACTGGAGGTGATGTACTGGAAACTAATGTGGCACACTACAATTTCTATCAACTATGGGTTTCACAAAGAAATAAGGGGTGAAAAGGGGTTATACATCAAATATGCTTCTCGATATTATGATTTGAGGTCCCGAACAATCAGACTCGGTCTTAGACATATATTAGAAATATAGAAAAGTGATGGCAGAGGAAGACCAATTGGTCCATAAAGTCTGCTCCTTTTTTACCCCTGCTGGTGACTCCTCTATTGATAACTAAAGATCTATATATAGAAATCAGGTTCTCCTATCTCCTGCTGGTGATCCCTCTAGTGATAAAAAAAGATCTATATAGAGGAATCAGGACCTCCTTCCTCCAGTTGGTGACCCCTCTAGTGATAAATAAGGATCTATATAGAGGAATACAATTCTGCTTCCTCATGCTATGATCATGATACCTCTAGTGATAACAAAAGATCTATATAGGGCAGGGGGCAGGGGTGGGGAACCTACGGCCCGCGGGCCGTATGCGGCCCCCAAAATCATTTGGTCTGACCCCCATGCCGCTTGGTCTGTCTGTCGCAGCTGTCATAACGGACCCGATGTTTCTTGTAAAGTTCCAGCTCCTTTGTGTGAGTGAGTAACAGGTGGAGTGATATCAAATGCACTTCGCCTGTGAGGAGACTGACCGAGATACAGGAACATCTATCTTCCTCCAGAGCGGCGCCGCTCCGCCAAGTCTTTAGCCAGCATTTCCCACCAGCAGTACCAGCCTGAGCCAGCAGTACCCACAACAGTACCAGCCAGCACTACCAGCCTGAGCCAGCAGTACCAACAGCAGTACCAGCCAGCACTACCTGCCTAAGCCAGCAGTACCCACAGCAGTACCAGCCAGCACTACCAGCCTGAGCCAACAGTACCCACAGCAGTACCAGCCAGCACTACCAGCCTGAGCCAGCAGTACCCACAGCAGTACCAGCCAGCACTACCAGCCTGAGCCAGCAGTACCCACAGCAGTACCAGCCAGCACTACCAGCCTGAGCCAGCAGTACCCACAGCAGTACCAACCAGCAGCATCCACAGCACAGCAGTTCTTTTCAAAACTTACCACTGCAAAGAGTTGACTGCATTCCAGACTGACCGAAAACCTGGAAAACCAGTTGCGAATAGCAAAATCATCAATACCAGCTAACATCACACACCTCACCAAAGAGAGGCAGTTCCAGCCATCACATTAGGGGTGAGTTAAGTAAATGTTTGACCAAATATAACAGGCTAGTTTTTAAGTTGATAATTTTGTACGGCCCCCAAATTATGTTATAAATTTCCAAATGGCCCTTGGCAGAAAAAACGTTCCCCACCCCTGATATAGGGGAATGAAGGCCTCCTTCCTCCTGCTTGTGATTCCACTAGAGATAACTAAAGATCTATATAGAGGGATCAGGACCTCCTTTCTACTGCTGGTGATCTCTTCAGTAGGGCAGGACCTTCCTCCTCCTGTTGGTGATCCCTCTAGTGATACACCTCAAAAACCTATTTTCTTTCACCATGCCAGGCTGCACTGTCTGTTCATTTTTGAATCATCTGAAATAATCACCCTCAGGGTCTCCTGCTTCATGCTGGTGACCCCTCTGGTGATAACTAAACATCTATATAGGAGAATCAGGACCTCCTTTCTCATGCTGGTGATCGCTTTAGTAATAACTAAATATCTACACTTACCGGCCACTTTATTGGGTACACCTTGTTAGTACCGGGTTGGACCCCCTTTTGCCTTCAGAACTGCTTTAATTCTTTGTGGCATAGATTCAACAAGGTGTTGGAAAAATTCCTCAGAGATTTTGGTCCATATTGACATGATAATATCACGCAATCGCTGCAGATTTATTGGCTGCACATCCATGATGCGAATCTCCCGTTCCAATACATCCCAAAGGTGCTTCATTGGATTGAGATCTGATGATTGTGGAGGCCATTGGAGTACAGTGACCTCATTGTCATATTCAAGAAAGCAGAGGTGAGAGGATTTGAGCTGTGTGACATGGTGCATTATCCTGCTGGAAGGAGCCATCAGAAGATGGGTACACTGTAGTCATAAAGGGATGGACATGGTCAGCAACAATACTCAGGTAGACCGTGGCGTTTAAACAATGCTCAATTGGTACTAATTGGGGCCCAAAGTGTGCCAAAAATATCCCCTACACCAGTGGTTCTTAACTCCAGTCCTCAGGACCCACTAACAGGCCAGATTTTAAGTATTACCTTGGGGAGATGCAGACTAGAGTACTGCAATCACTGAGCAGCAAATTATATCACCTGGGATGTATTTCAGTTATCTTGCAAACCTGGCCTGTTAGTGGGTCCTGAGGACCGGAGTTGAGAACCACTACCCTACATCATTACACCACCAGCTTTAACTGTTGATAAAAGCCAGGATGGATCCATGCTTTCATGTTGTTTTTTGCCAAATTCTTACCCTACCATCTGAATATCGCAGCTAAAATGGAGACTCATCAGACCAGGCAAAATTTTTCCAGTCTTCTATTGCCCAATTTTTATGAGCCTGTGCGTATTGTAGCCTCAGTTTCTTGATCCTAACTGACAGGAGTGGCACCTGGTGTGGTCTTCTGCTGCTGTAGCCCATCTACTTCAAGGTTCCATGTGTTGTGCATTCAGAGATGTTATTCTGCATACCTTGGTTGCAGGGCCGGCCCTACCATGGGTCCCAGGCGGCACTTAGAGAGGGGCGGCCCCCGGCCGCCTCTTCTCTTCTAGCCTATCGCAAAAAAAAAAAAAAAAAGGTCCGCGGCTTGCCCGACATGAACACTGCGCATGCGCCACCTCCGCCGCTCGGCAAAGCCCATAAATGTTCGGCTATTTCCGGGAATAGCCGAACATGTATTAGCTTTCCCGAGCGGCGGTGCATGCGAAGTGTGCATGTCAGGCCGGCCATGGACGTGTTGACGTGTGGCGCCAGCGGCGCCATTTTTAAATTCTAAAGCGCCCTTTAGGAACAGGTAAGTGAGACTGCACACTACCTGTCATTATGCAGGGCTGCAGGCATACTACAGAAGATGCAGTGCTGCGGGCACTGTACATGCCCACAGCACTGCATCTCCTGTAGTATGCCCACAGCCCCGCATTCTCTTGTACCATATCCGTCTCCTGTACCATGCCCACACAGCCCTGCATTCTCATACACCATGCCCACACAGCCCTGCATTCTCATACACCATGCCCACACAGCCCTGCATTCTCATACACCATGCCCGCAGCCCCGCATTCTCCTGCACAATGCCTGCAGCCCCGCATTCTCCTGCACAATGCCTGCAGCCCCGCATTCTCCTGCACAATGCCCGCAGCCCCGCATTCTCCTGCACAATGCCCGCAGCCCCCCATTCTCCTGCACCATGCCCGCAGCCCCGCATTCTCCCGTACCATGCCCGCAGCCCCGCATTCTCCCGTACCATGCCCGCAGCCCCGCATTCTCTTGTACCATGCCCGCAGACCCGCATTCTTCCGTAACATGCCCACAGCCCCGCATTCTCCCGTACCATGCCCGCAGCCCCGCATTCTCCCGTACCATAAATGCAGCCTTGAATTCTCCTGTACCATGCCCACAGCCCCGCATTCTCCTGTACCATGCCCGCAGCCCCGCATTCTCCTGTACCATGCCCGCAGCCCCGCATTCTCCTGCACAATGCCTGCAGCCCCGCATTGTCCTGCACCATGCCCGCAGACCCGCATTCTTCCGTACCATGCCCGCAGCCCCGCATTCTCCTGTACCATGCCCGCAGCCCCGCATTCTCCTGCACAATGCCTGCAGCCCCGCATTCTCCTGCACCATGCCCGCAGACCCGCATTCTTCCGTACCATGCCCGCAGCCCCGCATTCTCCCGTACCATGCCCACAGCCCCGCATTCTCCTGTACCATGTCTGCAGCCCCGCATTCTCCTGTACCATGTCTGCAGCCCCGCATTCTCCTGTATCATGCCCGCAGCCCCGCATTCTCCTGCACAATGCCCGCAGCCCCGCATTCTCCTGCACCATGCCCGCAGACCCGCATTCTTCCGTACCATGCCCGCAGCCCCGCATTCTCCCGTACCATGCCCGCAGCCCCGCATTCTCTTGTACCATGCCCGCAGACCCGCATTCTTCCGTACCATGCCCACAGCCCCGCATTCTCCCGTACCATGCATTCTCCTGTACCATGCCCGCAGCACTGCATTCTCCTGTACTATGCCCGCAGCCCTGCATTCTCCTGTACCATGCCCACAGCACTGCATTCTTCTGTACCATGCCTACAGCCCTGCATTCTCCTGTACCATGCCCGCAGCACTGCATTCTCCTGTACCATGCCCGCAGCCCTGCATTCTCCTGTACCATGCCCGCAGCCCTGCAGGGCACTGTGGCACTATAGACAGTAGAAAGCCTGGTGCACTCATCTGCCCAGTGTCTACTGCTCTGTCCTGCTCTTGCTGTCACTCCATACACACTCGCGCGGCGGTGGATCATTTGACTGTCTGCATGACGGTCACGGCGCCGATCCCTCCCACACCTCACAGAAGCCAGCAGCAGCGGTAGCAGCATGATCGCAGCCAGGTCACACTGTGTGACTGAAGGAAGAGTGGAGCGGAGCGGAGCGGAGCGGAGCAGAGCCTGAGACAGCACAGCCAGGCAAGTGTAAATGGGCTGGGGCCTGGGGGACCTCGTCCTCTTGCATTTGGGGGAGAGAATCAGCCTATTAGGGCCCCTAATGCTAACCTACCCCCCCCTCATACAATGCTTATCTGCCATTCCCCCTGGGGCCCCTCCCCCTAATACAATGCTGTTCCCCTCCTCCTAATACAATGCTAACCCCCCTCCCCCTAATAAAATGATGACCTCCCCCTAATACAATGCTGATCCCCCCCCCAAATTTAGGGGGAGGGGGTTAGCATTGTATTAGGAGGAGGGGAACAGCATTGTATTAGGGGGATCAGCATTGTATTAGGGGGAGGGGGATAAGCATTGCATTAGGGCCCCTGATAATTCTGCCATGTCCTGTGCCATGTCCGCACAGACCCTGCCATGTCCTGTGCCATGTCCGCACAGCCCCTGACATGTCCTGTGCCATGTCCGCACAGCCCCTGACATGTCCTGTGCCATGTCCGCACAGCCCCTGACATGTCCTGTGCCATGTCCGCACAGCCTCTGACATGTCCTGTACTATGTCCGCACAGCCTCTGACGTCCTGTGCCATGTCCGCACAGCCTCTGACATGTCCTGTGCCATGTCCGCACAGCCCCTGACATGTCCTGTACTATGTCCGCACAGCCTCTGACGTCCTGTGCCATGTCCGCACAGCCCCTGACGTGTCCTGTGCCATGTCCGCACAGCCCTTGCCATGTCCTGTGCCATGTCCGCACAGCCTCTGACATGTCCTGTACTATGTCCGCACAGCCTCTGACGTCCTGTGCCATGTCCGCACAGCCCCTGACATGTCCTGTGCCATGTCCGCACAGCCCCTGCCATGTCCTGTGCCATGTCCGCACAGCCTCTGACATGTCCTGTACTATGTCCACACAGCCTCTGACATGTCCTGTGCCATGTCCGCACAGCCCCTGACATGTCCTGTGCCATGTCCGCACAGCCTCTGACGTCCTGTGCCATGTCCGCACAGCCTCTGACGGCCTGTGCCATGTCCGCACAGCCCCTGACATGTCCTGTGCCATGTCCGCACAGCCTCTGACATGTCCTGTGCCATGTCCGCACAGCCTCTGACATGTCCTGTGCCATGTCCGCACAGCCTCTGACGTCCTGTGCCATGTCCGCACAGCCTCTGACGTCCTGTGCCATGTCCGCACAGCCTCTGACATGTCCTGTGCCATGTTCGCACAGCCTCTGACATGTCCTGTGCCATGTCCGCACAGCCTCTGACATGTCCTGTGCCATGTCCGCACAGCCCCTGCCATGTCCTGTGCCATGTCCACACAGCCCCTGCCATGTCCTGTGCCATGTCTGCACAGCCTCTGACGTCCTGTGC
The DNA here is from genome assembly GCF_965119305.1 of Pelophylax lessonae. NCBI lineage: Eukaryota > Metazoa > Chordata > Amphibia > Anura > Ranidae > Pelophylax > Pelophylax lessonae. The sequence goes on from NC_138774.1 coordinate 53,893,255, forward strand.
CATGTCCGCACAGCCTCTGACATGTCCTGTGCCATGTCCGCACAGCCCCTGCCATGTCCTGTGCCATGTCCGCACAGCCCCTGCCATGTCCTGTGCCATGTCCGCACAGCCCCTGCCATGTCCTGTGCCATGTCCGCACAGCCTCTGACATGTCCTGTGCCATGTCCGCACAGCCCCTGACATGTCCTGTGCCATGTCCGCACATCCTCTGACATGTCCTGTGCCATGTCCGCACAGCCCCTGACCTCTCCTTTACCATGTCCGCACTTTTACCACTTTTACCTAGAATTTGCTCTTTTATATATAAAGCCCTATATGCTTTTATATCTATCTTATCTATGATAGTACACTCTTCAAATTTGCTTTAAAATGCATGGCTTTCCCTTTTATGAACAAGAAAATAATGGCGTTATGCTGTTGGGCCGGTATAATAATGCTATGGGGCTGGCATGAAATTTTTTCCAGGGCTGAATTTTATTCCCAGTCCGGCCCTGCCTCTAATGATACCTAAAGATCTATATAGGGGGAATCAGGACCTCCCTCCTCCTGCTGGTGATCTCTCTAGTTATACACCCCAAAAATCTATTTTCTTTCCCCACTGCCCAGCTGCACCGTTTGCTCATTTTTCAATAATTAAAAAAAAAAACAAATCTATTTCCTTTGTAGTTCCTTCCAACACTGTACCCCAAATATTGTATTCTATAAAAGAATCATTTACCCTAAAATAATTATTTTACCCGTATTAAAAATGCAAAATAATAATAAAAATATTAATAAACGTGTTCATAATTAAAGAGTTTTTGCACAACCTTGAACTGGAAAAAAAAAAAAAGCAAGGAATAAGACACGGTGTTCCATAACATTTGCCAGCCAGTTCATTACAGAGCTCTTGTGTCAGAATTCAAACACCGCATTTTCCCTGCTCACACACCAACCTACAGCGGCACTGCACAACCGGTTCGATGACATGACTGCAAAGTGTCATGTGACAAATATCACAGTGCCTCAATGCTTTTCTTCACAGGCTGTGCTGCCTTCTGCCATGACGAATCCAAAGGAGATAGATGGGATTGGGCAGATATTTTACAACAGGTAGGAAGTGTTCATGCTGAAGAATTGGACACGATATGCCGGATGAAGAGGAAATAGGGATGATACAATGAGAACGAGAGGTGGTAACAAAAGGACTAAAGGGTAATAGTAACACACATAATAGTGAGAAGTATTTATTAATTTGATAACTATCCAGGAGAGGACTGGACTGGTAGACATTTGCTCCAGTATAAGCAAAATAGCATTTCCACCTAACAGCATGAGGGTCGTCGGTTTGAATTAGTGATCGACCGATATCGGTTTGTCGTTGCCGATACTGATACCGATATTTTGGTCAATGCATATTGGTATCTGCCAACATGGGTCGAAATTTTCGTACATTTAAAAAACATTTCTTTTTTCTTTTTTTTCTTTGACAGGTACTCTTGTGGAGGGATCGGGGGGTCTGAAAGACCCCAAACCCCTCCTCTGCACTTAAAAGCATTCAAAACGCCAAGTTTGGCTGTTTTGAATGCTGTAATTTTTTTTAATCTGGCGCCAGTATACGGAAGTGATGTCATTATTATTATTATTATTATACAGGATTTATATAGCGCCGACAGTTTGTGCAGCGCTTTACATTATGAGGGAAGACAATACAGTTACAATACCATTCAACACAGGAGGATTTAGAGGGCCCTGCTCGTTAGAGCTTACATGACATCACTTCCGGGTTTTTGCATGGAGATCCGATCTGAGCTGAATGCGGCTTTGATTGGGTCTTCGGCGGCCGTGCAGGCTGGTTGCCCGGGTCTCCCGGTGGGACAGGAGACCCGGGCGAGCCGCGGAAAGCAGTGGGAGTGGGAGGGGGGGCGTCCCCTCCCGCTCCTTGTAATAACAGCTGAACGGCTTCTCACCCGCATCGGTTATCATTACAAGACAGCCGGCCATCGTCTATCGACACCGGTACCGGGGTGATGCCTCTAGCTGCAGGCATCACTCCGGTACAGCACTTTCCCGAAATATCGGCAATATCAGTCACCTTGGTGGCCGATTCCGATATATCAGGGAAAGTGCAGATTAGCCCTCAATAAATCGGCTTTGCCAATAATCGGTCGATCCTTAGTTTGAATCCCAACCACAGCACTATCTGTCTGGAGTTTGCATGTTCTCTCTGTGCCTGCCTGGGTTTCTATTTTCCTCCCACACTTCTAAGGGTCCTTTCAGACGGCCGCTCCGCTGATCTTATCCGCTGCGGGACTTTTTTTTTTTTTTTTCACGGAGCGGATGACAGTTGTGTCATCCGCTCCGTGTGTCCGCATATCATCCCATCCGTTTGCGGATGATATGCGGACATAATGTAAGTCTATGGCATTGCGGATGTCAGCGGATGACACCGCTGACATCCGATTTTCCTTCCTTTCCGTTTTTTACACGGAGGAAAAATAGGGTTCTGTTCCGTTCCAAAAAACGGAACAGAACTGAAAGGAAGAAAATCGGATGTCAGCGGATGGTATTCCGCTGACATCCGCAATGCCATAGACTTACATTATGTCCGCAAATCATCCGCAAAAAAATAGGATAATTTGCGGACAAGCGGAGCGGCCGCGTGAAAGAGCCCTAAGACATTCTGGTAGGGTATTTGGCCCTTGTCCAACTTGGCCCCAGTATGTGTATATATAAATGTGAGTCAGGGACCTTAAACTGTAAGCCCCTTGAGGGCAGGGACTGTGAATGTAGGGGCATGTGAATGTATTATAAAAATACGTACAGTGCTGTATAAATTGACTGTGCTATATAAGTACCTGAAAAAAATAATAATAATAAATGCTAGGCTTGTGGCCCCGAGTGGAGATTCTTCACCATTCAGACATTGATAAAAGTGGGGTCCTCGGTGAGGAACACATGCTGGGCTATACATAGCCACCTCCTGCCCATTTAGACCCGCAATCACAGCACCTGGGAAAGGGCAGTCTTCCAGCATCAACTTCCTTTGCAGCTCTGAGATGTCATATGAACTAATGCAGAGAGCTGCAAGTGAAGCTGGTGTTGGAAGATATGAAAAGGTTCATCAAAATAAACTATGTCCTTTAGGGTCACCACAGCGCACTTTGCATAGTACATTTTCTTGGGCTCACATAAATCCATCCCTACCATGAAAGGGCCAGTGAGTTGTGTTTGCTCCCCTCCTGTCCAAATATTTCCTCCCCTGCAACTGGCTACTGTTTTCTCAAACTGGAATGATCTACCTATTCGTTTATGGGCTCATGGGGGCTTAGTTTCTAGAAATGTGGCCTTGTACCCCTGAAATCCTGGTTTACATCCCTCAAATACACTCCCTCAAATATACTCCAGAGATAAAACAATAATCCTGGCCACATCTGGAGTATTCCGTCCAGTTCTGGTCACCGGTCCTAAGAAGGGATGTGCTGGAACTGGAGAGGGTCCAGAGAAGAGCAGCAAAATAATAAGGGGTCTGAAGGACCTAAATTATTGGAAACGACTACATGGCCTTAATTTGTTCTCACTTGAAAAGAGGCGCTTGAGAGGGGATATGATAGCAATTTATAAATACCTCAATGGTGATTCCAACATAAGAAAAAACGATTAGGTTTCAGGGAGTGGAAGAGGACACGGGGTCACACAATGAGATTGGAGGTTTAACCTTTAACTGCGCAGGGGTTTTATTTTACAGTCAGGGCAATAGGGATGTAAAACTCTCTTCCACAATTGGTAGTGGCAGCGGGGAGTATTGAACTTTTCAAAAGATTATTGGACGTGCATCTTAAAGAACACAACTTACAGGGATATGGGAAATAATTACCGACACTGACACACCTACACCTACAAAGGTTGAACTGGATGAACTATTGTCTTTATTCCACCCTATGTACTATGAAACTATGTAAATGGAAGTTATCTACATGGGGTTTTGCTCTCAGTAGACAATTTACATACCTCACAACTTTATGAAATGGAAAAGAGGGACATCATTTTGCATGGCCCATGAAGAATTAATAAGCAATCATTTATCGGCTAAACCCAAAAGTTTATTTTTTGACTATGTCTCCTTTATACTGGCTTTTTAAAACAACAAAAATTAAGGCCCCTTGACCCCCCCATCCTTAAAAAAAGTCTATATAGAGCAAACACTTGATTGTAACCCTGAATAGGAGGAGCTGTGGCATATAGAGGAACCAATCCCTTCCCCTCTTGCAGCTACTGAATGCCTGCGGGAGGGAGAGGAGGAGAAGTGGGCATTTAGCGGCTGTAAGAGGAAGATGTACGGGTGCAAGGTCGCATTTGCGACCCTTGCAACCCCTGTAGGTATGCCCCTGTTGCTATATCAAATTTGTTGTGAATTTCTTTAGGTCGGAGCCAGATCATTCACAAGGCAAAGGGAAGCCTAGGGTCCAGTGGATGTCCAGGGGTGCCAGATACATGTTTCATGCTCCTGCAGTAAACCAGGTAGATAGCACAATTGGTCAAGGCTGTGCAAGAGTCACACATGTTGGCATATACACTCTGGATAAATGACAGCCCACTCCTTCCCTCCCCCTCGATGGCCACTAAATAGCTAAACACTATGGGGGAGGGATATGGCATGTTGGGCGATGGAGGCTTCACCTCCCTGTAATTGTAAGCACATTTAAAAAATAGACACAGGCTGGAGGGGTGTGAAAAAGGCTGTGAATCTCACCCTAGATAGCCCTAACCATATTTCGCCACAAAAATAATGAAGATTTGAGTTCAAATACATTTTTGTATTACAGTTTAAACAATTTATTCAATATTAATTATGTATTTTTCGAAAGGCTGTTTTTTTTCCGAACATGTGACCAACTAGAAGCTCCTCCCACTGATGTTTCTTTGCAGATAGGCTGAGAAAGAGCTGGGTCACATGACAGTTGTATATCGAGTATAAAAAAAAAGGATAGTTTTTTTTAAATTAAATTAAAACATTTTCAATTATATCTAAATTTTAATTCTATTAAATTTAAATTTTATTAAAATAAATACAGTGCCATCATCCATACACATAAAGAGAAGGGATAATGGTCGGCTCTGTCCCGCGAAATGACGTACCTGGACCACTAGTGGGGGCGCCGATTGGCTACAGGGGGAGCCAATAAGCGGGTCCGGTGGCCGCCGGGCACCCGCGATCGCTCCTCGTGGAGACAGAACGGCGGTCTGCTGTTGTAAACACGGCAGACCGCTGTTCTGCCAGTAATGAACACAGGGATCCTGTGTTCCTCTTATTTAAGATCACAGGTCTCTGTGTTCATTCAGCAAACCCATCCCCCCTCACAGTTAGAAAGCATCCCCTAGAGACACATTTAGCCCATTGATCGCCCCTGGTGTTAACCCCTTCCCTGCCAGTATCATTAGTACAGTAACAGTGCATATATTTAGCACTGATTACTGTAGTAATGTCACTGGTCCCCCCAAAAGTGTCAAAAATGTCAGTTAGGTGTCCGATCTGTCCCCAGCAATGTCGCAGTCTCACTAAAAATCGCTGATCGCCGCCATTACTAGTGAAAATAATAAATAAATAAAAATGACTTAAATCTTTTCCTTAGTTTGTAGACGCAATAACTTTTGCGCAAACTAATCAATATATAAACTTACTGGGATTTTTGTTGACCAAAAATATGTAGCAGAATACAAATTGCCCTAAAATGATGAAAAAATTAGATTTTTAATCTTTTTTTATTGGGAAAGTTATATAGCAGAAAGTAAATATATATATATATTTTTTCAGAATTGTCGTTCTTTTTTTGTTTATAGCGCAAAAAAATAAAAATCGCAGAGGTGATCAAATACCACCAGAAGAAAGCTCTATTTGTGGTCGTCGCACGACCGCACAATTGTCAGTTAAAATAACACAGTGCCTTATCGCAAAAAATGGCCTGGTCATTAAGAGGTAAAACCTTCCGGTCCAGAAGTGGTTAAACTAACATTTTATCATTTTCTACCTGAGATTTATTTTTTTGCTTTTTATAGGTATAAACAGGCATGATCAGATATTTACATTAGGGCCAGGCCACACCAGCCACCGGATTTGCAGCAGCTACAGCGTACAGTGGTGAAAATAATCATTTGATCTCCTGCAGATTTTGTAAGTTTGTCCACCTACAAACAAATGAAGGTCTATAATTTTTATCATAGGTGTAATTTAAATGATAAGAGAATATCCACCAAAAATCTAGAAAAAAACACATGATATACATGTTATAAATTGAGCTGCATCAGTGAGTAAAATATGTATTTGATCCCCAAGCAAAACTTGACTTAGTACTTGGTGGAGAAACCCTTGTTGGCAAGCACAGAGATAAGACGTTTCTTGTAGTTGGTTACCAGGTTTGCATACATATCAGGAGGGATTTTGGTCCACTCTTCTTTACAAATCTTCTCTAAATCTCAATTTCTTGGCTGGCGCTTGGCAACTTCAAGTTTCAGCTCACGCCATAAATTTTCTATAGGTTTAAGGTCTGCAGACTGGCTAAGCCACTCCACGACCTTAATGTGCTTCTTCTTGAGCCACTCCTTTGTTGCTTTGGCAGTAGGTTTTGGGTCATTGTCAAACTGAAAGACCCATCCATAACCCATCTTCAGTGTTCTGGCTGAGGGAAAAAGGTTCTCATCCAAGATTTTACAATACATGACCCCGTCCATTGGCCTCTCAACGTGGCAAAGAAACAGCCCCAAAGTATTATGTTTCCACCTCTGTGCTTGTCTGTAGGGATGGTATACTTAGGGTCATAGTCAGCATTTTTTTTCCTCCAAAAACAGCGAGTCGAGTTAATGCCAAAGAGCTCAATTTTGGTCTCAGCTGACCACACCACTTTCTCCCAATCCTCTGAATCATGTAGATGTTCATTGGCTATCTTTAGATGGGCCTGTACATGTGCCTTCCTGAGGAGGGGAACCTTGTTGGCACTGCTGGATTTCAATCCATGGCGGTGTATTGTGTTGCCAATGGTTTCTTTGGTGACTGTGGTCCCAACTGCCTAGGGATTATTCAGAAGCTCCTTCCGTGTTGTTCTGGCCAGATCCTTCTCATTTCTCATGATAATCCTTACCCCATGGGACTGAATATTGCATGGAGCTCCAGACCAAGGACGATTGATGGTTATTTTGTATTTGTTCCATTTGCGAATAATCGCTCCAATGGTTGTCTCTTTCTCACCAAGCTTGCTGATGGTCTCGTAGCCCATTCCACCCTTGTGCAGGTCTACAGTCTTGTCCCTGATGTCCTTTGACTGCTCTTTGGTCTTGCCCATGATGGTGAGGTTTGAATGGAAGAAAGAAATTCTGTGGACAGGTGACTTTTATACACATAACAAGTTGTCGTTGGAAGCACCTTCTTAAATCGACAGGACTAATCTGTGTACCACATGAGCACATATAGCTCATGTAGCCAGTCTCTGGGAGCCAGAATTATTGTTGGTTGGTAGGGGATGAAATACTTATTTTACGCACTGAACTGCAACTCATAACATTTGTATCATGCGTTTTTTCTGGATTTTTGGTTGATATTCTGTCTTTATCATTTAAAATACCCTTATAATAAAAATGATAGACCCTTCATTTCATTGTAATTGGGCAAACTTACAAAATCTGCAGGGAATCCAATAATTATTTTCCTGACTTTATTTTCTCTGTTGATTGACATCTGGCCGCAGAGTTGCTGGCACAGCAGGTGAAATGTTGTCTATATGTAGGTGAGTAGTCTAAGGAGATGTAGGCTACCTATAGCGCTTGCTCTTGAAGGACATGTAATAAACAGTGTAAAAATATTCCCATAAATAAATATATAAATACAAGTGAATTTGTGTAAAACTGATAATAGTTTAGCAGCTGCTATAGTGAAAAATAGGTTAAAAGGTAAGTAGTCTAAAAAATAGGCTACCTATAGCGCTTGCTCTAGATACATTCAATAGTGTACACAAATATAAAATGGCATATATAAAAGAAGTCCAATAAATAAATTAAATCTTCAGTGAATAATAATCGCCAGGTGAAGTTTCCAAAGGAAAAATATGTGCAAACAGTTCTTATATAAACGGTGGTTCTTCAGTGCAAATTTTTTTTTCTAAATAAAGTGCAGGTGCTGGGTGCCGTATTACATCCAAGTGATAACAAAAAGTTTTTGAACTTCAAGCAAAGATAGGCAACTTTTCAAAATAAAAAGCAAAAAAAGCCAAAAAACCAACACTTTACGTCAAAAAAGATCATGCAGGAGAAGTAGGTAGGTTAGTGTCCCAATTTTAAGCCTCGTGGGCTGCCTGTGATCGTGTGAGAATGGTGCAAACCGTTTGGTGTGGACGCTCGCGGGAGAGCTTCCGGCTTGCGTTCCACCCCTCACTTACGTCACCACGCTATGCGTTCCAATCTTACGCATTTCGTCACTTCCTGTGACGTCTTCGGAGATCTTGAAGTTCAAAAACTTTTTGTTTGCGTGCATGCAATTTTTACCCAGTTGGGAATAAAGAGTTTTAAAAGATAACACACTATCTGGAGCTTCATTTCTTGCATATACCCTGGCGTGGTGAGGGGAGAGGAGACAGAGGGGGACCCCATCACCCTACCCATTTAGAAGCAAGACAGAAAGATCACTCTTTAGCCCAGGGGGCTATATAAGTTTGAATAGGTCCTGGTGCTATAAGGCACGCAGGACCCACAACATTTGGTGAGTGATTGAATTCTACCATTATCACTTGGATGTAATACGGCACCCAGCACCTGCACTTTATTTAGAAAAAAAAATTTGCACTGAAGAACCACCGTTTATATAAGAACTGTTTGCACATATTTTTCCTTTGGAAACTTCACCTGGCGATTATTATTCACTGAAGATTTAATTTATTTATTGGACTTCTTTTATATATGCCATTTTATATTTGTGTACACTATTGAATGTATCTAGAGCAAGCGCTATAGGTAGCCTATTTTTTAGAAATGTTGTCTAGGCAGATACAAATTGTAGATGTGCCTTGGTTGGGAAGCTACGGAAGTTGGTGAATCTATAGTGAGCCCCAAGCGCTTAAAAAAGTCGACTTCTCAGAACCTGGAATATAATTGTCTGGAATTTCTGTGACACCGACTTTTTGGGATCCTTTAACACCTGTATAGTGAGTAATGGGGCATTAACATGGGTTATTTAATTTATATTGAGCCCCCAAAATGCACCAATGGGCCGCCAAAAGCCAGAACGATCAAAAAGGAACCTTTTTCTTTAAAGATGGCTCCCATCTGTGCATTGTAGTATGCTAAAGCACACACGTGTTTGCAAGATGTGTAGAGCTTCCATTAAAAATAAATGGCACTGATGATTGTGCATTACCACACACAATGGTAACGTGTGTTAAGTCGCGTGTTTTACTGCATGGTAAAACCATGCCTAAGTGTGATGTCGGCTTTACTGCCTGCACTTCCGTGTTTCCTAGCAAGTAGAATGCTATGGAGCTTATTGCTGTGCAAAGTGACACCAGAGAGGGTTCTTTTTATAAAGAAGAGCTAAAGGAAAAACTTTTTTTTTTTTTTAATTTTGGATGCTGATAAGCTCGCTATATGTCATATAAACATTAATAAAAAAAAAATGATCCGCACATTCGATGACTGGACGTATTTTATTCGAAAGATCTCTCCTGCCATTACTCATACCCGCTCTATAACAGTGTTAATTTTGGCAGCAAATTTCAATTTAGTTTTAGTTTTAGTCTTAGGACTAAAATGGCATTTTAGTTTTAGTCCCATTTTAGTCTTCTGCAAGTGTTTTAGTTTTAGTCGTATTTAGTCGACTAAAACTGCAGTACATTTTAGTCGACTAAAACATCCTACATTTTAGTCGACCAAAACTCATTTTAGTCATCTATAATGGAATGAGTGTAGTTCAATTGTAATTTGTAATGCATTATTTAAGCATTTCTCTACAATTTCCAAACTCATTATATACTACTGCTGGTCTTGGAGTGAAAAATCTAATATGTTATTATTTATGGTGGTATTAAGCTTTGAGCATGCACCAGTGTTAATTTTGGCAGCAAATTTCGATTTAGTTTTAGTTATAGTCTTTTGACTATAATGCCATTTTAGTTTTAGTCATATTTTAGTCATCTGAATTGTTTTAGTTTTAGTCGTATTTTAGTTGACTAAAATTGTGTTAATTAAAGCCCCGTACACACGTACTGATCGCCGGCCGAACGATTGGCCGTCTTTTGTCCAGGGCTGTCGTGTCTGTTGAAAACTGCAAAAGACTGCACACGAATTTTGTCGGCCAACAACAGCCGACTGCAGAAGTGATGTCATGTGATGGTTAACTTTCCTGGTCTTTTTTCTTTTCTGAGCATGCCCAGTCTTGCAAATCTGCTGTCTGTCGGCCGAAATCTGTACTGACTGGCGAACAATCGGCCGTTCTGGTGTTGGCCAACAAAAATTTTAATGCCTGCACACCCGATTCTTTTCGGCCGAAAATGCGCTGTCGGTTGTCGGAAGCATCATACTAACAACCCGACAATCGGCCGATCGTTTGGCGGCCGAATATTTACGGCCGACAATCGGTACGTGTGTACGGGGCTTTAGTAGACGAAAACGTTTTAGTCGGTTTTAGTCGATGAAATTAACACTGCTCTATACCCCTGTGTGGGGTGGGTATCTCTGGTGAGTTTGCTACCTACCTTAGGGGCCACCAAGCACCTCACCATATTACCCACCACGGGGTCACCATTATCATTGCTGCATGAAGAGTTGTCACTTATATATATATATGGACTGTTCTCATTTGCTGACACCCAGCTAGTGTACTTGATTAGCATACGTGCACCTGTCACTTTGTTGTATATAGTGATATACCACCTACTGGATATTTTCATGTGCACGGTGTCACTTTAGTATATTATAATATTCCTTGTACCGTTATATTGCACTTTATCACCATATTGGATATCTATGTGAGCACTTGGTCACTTTATGCCTACCACGAATAGCACAGTATTAATTCATTATTTTATTATATTTTTTATTATGTACACCATTGTTTGACCGCTCACGAATTTTTAGATTGTGTATGTATATTTCTTACATTTTATCTATTATCTACTCATTTTTGCATTTGCTGTACACCCATTGCTACTTACAGTATTTCCTGTATTATTTATTATTTTTTACATTGGGGAGACACTTTGGATGTTCACAACATATTTTATAACACCACCATTTTCTTACCCATCTTTAGTTGATTGGATTATTTTGCTAGTAGACAGCGCCATTCCCCCCCTTCTTATCGTTTTTTCTTACATAGCCTTTGGGCTATAGTCAAGGGAGGCCGCAGTCTACTTATACTACACCTTTTTTCCCCTAGCGCGGAGTAAATTCCCTTTCAGATAACTTCTTGTGCTATCCTCCTCTGTGGACAATTATCAATTAGCACAACTTCCCAGCTATATCTATTGACTAACCCCCCTCCCCCCTCTATGGTAAAGGGGAAGTGTTATATAGTTTTATTACCTTGCTAGGGTGACAACGCTGCTCCTCCCAGATACAGTACAGTTGTCACCCTGAAACAGGAAGTGTGTTCCTGGCAAGATCACTCTGTAAAAATATAAAAGGAAAAAAAAAGTGTGGAAAAAAAGAAAACAAATGCAGCCATCACATTTACGGAAAGGTAAGCTGCAACCAGGGCCAGGACAAGGGGTGGGTAGGAGGGTTAGCTGCCCCAAGTACTGTGGTATCATGTGAGATGGGGGCATCACAAGGAGATTGGGGGAGGGGATTTATGTCGGAAGGGTGAATTTGAGGAGCAGCAGGGGATAAGAATTGTTCTGGGAAGGGAAATTTGGGTTGGGGATTTGTGTTGGGGGGATTTGTGTTGGGAGGGAGGGTGGGGAAAATAATTTGTGCTAGGTGGGGAGATTTGGGGAAATTGTCCTAGAAGAGGTGATATGGTAGAGGAGGTAGGGGAAATCTTTTTGGAGGGAGGTTTTGTGCAAGTAGGGATGATTGGGGGGTATCCATGCTAATTGGAGGAGAGATGGGGGGGGATTTGGGCTAGGAGAGGGGATTTGAAGTGGGGGGGATGTGTACTCAGAGGGAAAATTTGAGGGGTAGAGGATTTGTGCTAGTGGGGATGATTGGGGGGTATTCATGCTAGGAGGTGGAGGGATGGGGGGGGTAATTTGTGCTAGGAGAGGGGATTTAAAGTGGGGGGGATGTGTACTCAGAGGGAAAAATTGAGGGGTAAAGGATTTGTGCTAGTGGGGATGATTGGGGGGGTATTCATGATAGGAGGTGGAGGGATGGGGGGGGGATTTGTGCTAGGAGAGAGGATTTGAAGTGGGGGGGGGGGGGTGTGTACTCAGAGGGAAAATTTGAGGGGTAGAGGATTTGTGCTAGTGGGGATGATTGGGGGGTATCCATGCTAAGAGGAGGAGAGATGGGGGGGGGGGGATTTGGGCCAGGAGAGGGGATTTGAAGTGGGGGGGATGTGTACTCAGAGGGAAAAATTGAGGGGTAAAGGATTTGTGCTAGTGGTAGTGGGGATGATTGGGGGGGGGGGTATTCATGCTAGGAGGTGGAGGGATTGGGGGGGGGGGGTTTGTGCTTGTATGGGGGGATTTGGAGTGGGGGGGGGTGTGTACTCAGAGGGAAAATTTGAGGGGTAGAGGATTTGTGCTAGGAGTGGTGATTTTTATCTTGGGTTGGGCACATCTGTGCTGGGGGGGGCAAAGATTTGTGCTTGGAGGGGGGATTTTACCAGGGGGTCAATTTGTCCTGGGAGGAAGGGGAATTTATGCTTAGGGATAAGCATGCAGATTAGTGCTTGTTTTATTTTATTTTTTAGGAAGGAGGGGGGTTGATTTTTGCTCATACATTTTTTTTTTGGGGGGGTGCAATTTGGCATGTTTGCCATGTGCTCTATATGACCTTGTCCCAGCACTGGCTGCAACACATTCAATTTTTCCTCTTGGGTTCAGATACATTTCAATGGATCACCATACCCCAGTCTATTCAGCATTTTGTTTTCCAGAGCATTTTGTTTTTTAGCCATGTCACATTTGATAATATCCAATCACATGCAAGGAAAAAAAAAAAACAGCATTTTTTTTCATGTACAATTGGATGATGGAAGGCAGCAGAGCTTCACTCCATTCATTAAGCTCTGGGGAAAATTGCCTAGTGAAGTGCATTTTCCACTGCAAAGTGAATAGACTATTTGCCTTTAGTAAATCGACCCCATTATATGTTTTGTGGGGTCTTTATTGAGTTTTTACAACCATAAGGATTTTATTTACTAAAGGCAAATAGGCTGTTCACTTTACAGGGGAAGTTGCACTTCACAAAGTAATTTTCCCTAGAGCTTGCTGAGTGCAAAAAAGCTTCACTCTCAAATAATACCCAATCATGTGCAAGGCAAATGAAAAAAAAAAAAAAAAACAGAATTCTTTTTCTTGCACCTGATTGGATGATGGAAGTCAGCAGAGCTTCACCCCATTCACTAAGCTCTGGGGAAAAATGCCTAGTGAAGTGCATTTTCCACTGCAAAGTGAATAGACTATTTGCCTTTAGTAAATAAACCCCCTATATGTTTTGGGGGAGGGGGTCTTTAGTGAGTTTTTACATCCATAAGGATTTGATTTACTAAAGGCAAATAGGCTGCTCACTTTGCAAGGGAATTTGAACTTTGCAAGGGAATTTCCCCAGTTCTTAGTGAATGCGATGAAGCTTAACTTTCCAAATAATCACAAATCACGTCCAAGGAAACAAAAAAACAGCATTTTTACTTGTACATGATTGGACGATAGATGTCAGCAGAGTCTGACCCCATTCACTAAGCTCTGGGGGGAATTGCCTAGTGAAGTGCATTTTCCACTGCATAGTGAACAGTCTATTTGCCTTTAGTAAATGAACCCCCTATGTTTTTGGGGGTATGTAGAGCATTTTTTCATCCATCAGGCTGGGTTCACACTAGTGCGATGCCAGACATTGCATTGCTGGGCACATCACATGCCATGTCTGTGCGATGCAAATTCAACCAACCCACTGTCTGGCTGAAATCGCATCGCATTCACACCAAAATGGTGCAGGACCCTTTTTTAGCTCTGCAATGGAATTAGATCGCATGAGTGTTCACACCCATGCGATCCGATTCCTGTCCAATTTTACAGTTCGCACTGCGATATGCGATCGATTTTGGGGTCTCATTCCCTTTACATTGACACCTGCAGCGGTTCGCAGAGAGCAGAGTCAACTACCTTTGAGTGACATGCGATGTGGGAACCCGCATTGGAATCGCACTGGTTCCCGCATCGCACTAATGTGAACCCAGCCTAAGCATTTGATTTACTAAACGCATGTAGGCTGTTCACCTTGCAGGGGAAGTTGCACTTTGCAAGAGAATTTTCCCCAGAGCTTAGGCTGCATTCACATGTCAGCGTATGGATCGCGGGCAGAATCGCCGCAATTCCGCCTGCTATCCGCAAATCATTGCAAATCGCGGGACGCCTGTGCGTTGCCCGTGATTTGCAATAGCACCCCAAACGCCGTGCGATGTTGCCGCGATTTCCGCCTGCCGAATCGCGGTAACATCGCGCAAAAAAAATCGCGGGACGCATTACGCTCCAAAGAAGCTCTTGTACCTTTTTGGGCGTAATGCGTCCCGCGATTTTTTTTTTTGCGCGATGTTACCGCGATTCGGCAGGCGGAAATCGCGGCAACATCGCACAGCGTTTGGGGTGCTATTGCAAATCACGGGCAACGCACAGGGGTCCCGCGATTTGCAATGATTTCCGGATCGCGGGCGGAATCGCGGCGATTCTGCCCGCGATCAATACGCTGACATGTGAATGCAGCCTTAGAGAATGTGGTGAAGGTGGGCTGACTTCCATCATCCAATCAATTTTATTTTAATTTTTCCTTGCGTGTGATTGGGTATTCTTTGCAAAGTGAAATTTCCCCACATTCAGTTCTGGGGAATATTCCCTTACATAATGAACAGTCTATTTGCCTTTAGTAAGTCAACCCCAGCATGACATGAATTCTATTGTTGTTTCCAAGGGCACGTTGGGAACCTCCATGTATTTTGCCCCCGGTTTTATTATAAATACGGCGCATTACGTTTTACACTCAGGGAAGCCATGATCTTCAAGAAGACGAACTCCTGAGAGCAAGAAAAAAAAAAAAAAGGAAGGTGGGGGTGGGGGGATGGGGGAAGAATGACATCAGGGGCCATCAGAGGATATAAAAAAAGTCTCCCATGAAGAATTCGAAGCACGTCTGTGTGTGTCAGGGCGCCCAGGCCAGGGACACGCCTCTGCTCCAGCAATCTGGACCCATAAAAGGCAGCAGTGACATCCTGAGCCAGCCAAGGGTGGGGGAGGCCTCTGTGTGCAAATTTCACAACCAGCAGCAGCAGGAAACAAGGCTGAATCTGCAACCAATACACAGCACTGTGTGCGCCATGACCCCGCGCTACGCGCCTTCCGTACGCCCTTTCCTCCTTTTATAAGTTACAAAAACTGCCAGCTGTCATTAAAATATCATAAAGAGTGGGAGTATTGTATCCACAGCATGGGCTGGAAATCCCTGCTACTGGATAAAGCTGGGTTCATGCTGTAAAATGCAGCGTTTTAGCGTGCGGGCAGCTAAGTCAGCTTTGGCGTGAAGCGGGGCAAATCGCATCTCAGCGCGTTGACCGGCTTCTTTGTTTTCTTTTTTTTTTTAACCACTTTACCACCGGAGGATTTTCCTGCTTTACGTCCAGGCCACTTTTTGCAACTTGGCACTGCGCGAATTTAACTGACAATTGCGCGGTCATGCAACGCCGTACCCAAACGAAATTTACGTCCTTTTTTTCCCACAAACAGAGCTTCCTTTTGGTGGTATTTGATCACCTCTGCGCTTTTCATTTTTTCCGATAATAATAAAAAAAGAGCGATAATTTTGCGAAAAAATTGACATTTTCTACTTTGACAGTTAAAAAATATTCAATATAATCAATTGTTGTCATATATTTAGGCCAAAATGTATTTAGCTACATGTCTTTGACAAAAAAATCCTCAATGAGCGCATTTTTAACTGCTTTAAGACCGGAAGATTTTACCCCATTCCTGACCAGGCCATATTTTGCGATTCGGCACTGCGTTACTTTAACGGACAATTGCACGGTTGTGCGACGCTGTACCCAAATTAAATTTATGTCCTTCTTTTCCCCACAAATAGAGCTTTCTTTTGTTGGTATTTGATCACCTCTGCGACTTTTACTTTTTTGCGCTATAATTTTGAAAAAATAACAATATTTTTTACATTTTTTTATATGAAATTCCCCCCCAAAAAAATGTAAAAATCAAAATTTTTTAACATTTTAGGCCATTTTAGGCATTTGTTTTTTGCTACATATCTTTGGTTAAAAAAAATTGCAATAAGCGTATTTTGATTGGTTTGCGCAAAAGTTATCGCAGCTACTAACTACGAGAAAGATTTATGTAATTTTTATTGTTTTTTTTTAACTAGTAATGGCGGCGATCTGCGATTTTTTTTGCGGGACTGCGACATTGCGGCGGACAGATCGGACCCCTAACTGACATTTTTGACACTTTGCGGGGTACCAGTGACATTACTACAGTAATCAGTGCTATAAATATGCACTGTTACTGTAATAATGACACTGGCAGGGGAGGGGTTAACTTTTATTGGTGATCAAGGGGTTAAATGTATGCCTCATGCTTACAGACGTGTGTGGGGGGAGGGGATTGTGTGACACAGACAGAGATCGCAGGTTCAGCTAAGCTGAATCCTGTAATCTGTCCCTGTCTGTCACATAGGGAGTTCCTCACTCGATCCCCGACGATCGGGGGAAGAGCGGCGGTGATCACCGCCTCTCCTCCCCTGGCCCGACTTCCGCTGTGACTGAATACAGCGGGAGCGAGCCTCCGGCGGTGCGCGCACTGCCGAGAAGGGGAGGAGTCCAGAGACGTAGGTCTACGTCGCTAGACGATAACGAGCCACTTTGCCGCAATACCAGCTCAGTGAGCGGTCGGGAAGTGGTTAACTTTAATTAAATGCCACATAGTGACACTTCTTTTATGTCTGTGCGCAGCAGCATCGTGCATTGCGCTGCTGTGCGCCGACGTCTGGTGACATGCTGCATTCTTCTTCTCTGCACCCAGGGCCACATTTACACCTTGGGGCTCTTTCACACGGGCGTTCCGTATGTCCGTATATCACCCCATCCGTTTGCGGGTGATATACGGACATAATGCATGGCAATGGGACTGCGGATGTCAGGGGAATACCATCCGCTGACATCCGATTTTCGTCCTTTCAGTTCTGTTCCGTTTTTGGAACGGAACAGAACCCTATTTTTGTTCTGTTTAAAAAACGGAAAGGAAGCAAAATCGGATGTCAGCGGTGTCATCCACAATCCCATAGACTTACATCTATGTCCGTATATCATCCGCAAACGGATGGGATGATATGCGGACATACGGAGCGGATGACACAAGTGTCATCCATGTCCGTGAAAAAAAAAAAAAAGTGCCGGAGCGGATCGCAATACGGTCTGCTCCGTGTGAAAGAGCCCTTGGAGGGGTCTGGGGCCACTTCAGGTTTGGGGGGTCCTTCATACACAGAGTTGGTTTACATTCTGAAAGACAGATACACATTTTCAAAATGCATGACACAACGTCATAATGAGGTCATACACACACAGACACACACACACTCACAAACACACACACACACACACACATACAGACACACACACACACAAACACACAGACACACACACAAACACACAGACACACACACACAGACACACAAACACATACATACACACACAAAAACACACACACACACAGGCACATACACAGACACACAAACACACACACATACACAGACACATACACACACAAATACACACACACATACATACAGATACACACACACACACATACACAGACACACACACAGACAGACACATACACACACAGACACAAACACACACACACACACACAGACACACAAACACACACACACACACAGACACAAACACACACACACACACAGACACATACACAGACTCACACAAAGACACACAGACAGACACATACACACACAGACACAAACACACACACACAAACACACGCACACACAGACACACACACACAGACACACAAACACACACACACACACACACATACACACACACACACACAGACACAAACACACACACACAGACACATACACAGACACACACACACAGACACATACACAGACACACAAACACACGCACACACAGACACAAACACACGCACACATACACAGACACACACACAGACACACAAACACACACACAGACACAGACACACACACACAGACACATACACAGACACATACACAGACACATACACAGACACACAAACACACGCACACAGACACATACATAGACACACAAACACACGCACACATACACAGACACACACACAGACACACACACACGGACACATACACAGACACACAAACACACGCACACACAGACACACAGACACACAAACACACAGACACAGACACACAAACACACGCACACACAGACACACACAGACACACACACACACACAAACACACGCACACACAGACACATACACAGACACATACAGACACACAAACACACGCACACATACACAGACACACACACAGACACACAAACACACGCACACACAGACACACACACAAACACATACACAGACACACACACACACACACAAACACAGACACAGACACACACACACAGACACATACACAGACACATACACAGACACATACACAGACACACAAACACACGCACACAGACACATACATAGACACACAAACACACGCACACATACACAGACACACACACAGACACACACACACGGACACATACACAGACACACAAACACACGCACACACAGACACACAGACACACAAACACACAGACACAGACACACAAACACACGCACACACAGACACACACAGACACACACACACACAAACACACGCACACACAGACACATACACAGACACATACAGACACACAAACACACGCACACATACACAGACACACACACAGACACACAAACACACGCACACACAGACACACACACAAACACATACACAGACACACACACACACACACACATATACACACAAACACATACACAGACACACAGACACACGCACACACAGACATACACACATGTACACACACAGTCATAGGTGACCTTCCTTAAAGTAATACTAAAGTTTCATTATTTCTCTAATAAAATACCAAACATGTCATACTTACCCATACCTCCCAACCTTTTTATATGGGAACAAGGAACACCTATTAGCAGAAGGATGTAGGCATAGGACACACCCCCTGCCAAGCCCCCTTAAAGAGAATTATAATAAAAAAAAAGGTTATTTAAACCCACAAGTGTTTTTTTTTTTTTTAACCTCTAGTATTCTTTTATATTGGCTTTTGAATTTTACAAATGCAACAATTTAGAGATTGGATGACATATTTAGCACTGTGAAACACAATTTGAAAGATAAATAGTGCATTTTACTGTGTATACAACTATATAGATCAGACCAAAATGAGGGACAAATGAGGAGGAAAAAGGGGCAGGGTGTCTTTGTTTCAAATCAGAGACAGTTGGGAGCTATACTTACCTCTTCTGTGGAGTTGGTCCTCCTCTTCTCGGGTCCCTGGCTGGAGCTCCTGGCCCCTCCCTCCTGTCAAGTGCCCCCACAGCAAGCAGCTTTCTATAGGGGCGCCCGAGCTGAGCTACAGCACCATGTGTCCATTCAGGCCCTCTCTCCTGATTGGCTAACTGAGTTTAAATAACAGCAGTGGGAGCCAATGGCGACGCTGCTGTGTCTCAGCCAATCAGGAGAGACAGTCCCGGATGGCTGAGGCACTCTCAGACACCGCTGGATAGAGAGGGGGCTCAGGTAAGTATTAGGGGGGGCTGAGGGGGGTTGCTACACACAGAAGTTTTTTATCTTAATGCAAAGAATGTATTAAGATAAAAAACCTTCTGACTTTACAACCCCTTTAACAGCATAGGCTCTCTTTGAGGGTTATTTATTACAACTGGAGGGTGCAAAATATGGGACAGCTCTGCATTAAAATCAATCAGCTTCCAGGTTTTATTGCAAAAGCTTAATTGAATAAGCTGAAGTTGATTGGCTACCATGCACAGCTGCACCAGATTCTGAGTGCACAGGTTTTAGTAAATCCCCCCCTATGCGTGGTTCACTTGAGCTGCCAAAATTTGTTTTTAAATATAATATGCCAGTCCAGATTAACCTCCCTGGCGGTATTCCCGAGTGTGGCTCGGGGTTAAATTTCAGTGCCAAAAGCAGTAACCCCAAGCCACACTCGGGGTACAGCTAGGGAGATAGCTGGATCCTGTAAGAGAGGGTACTCACCTTGTCCCCGGGATCCAGCGATGTATCCCAGCAGTGTGCGGCAGCTGGATCTTCCTCCAAATGCTCTCTGTGCCCGGCTTCCATCTCCTGCGACGTGACGCTCGTAGGGGGGGTGGAACCGGCGGCAAATTCAAACAGTAAAACAACCAAACACACTGATACATTGCAAAATAAAATAAATTCACATTAGTTTGCCCCCCAGCCCCCAGTGCAGTTTTACTGTACTTTTTATGTGTATATATATATATATATATACACACACATATATATATATATATATAAAAACAATATATGTATACATGTATACAGGGAGTGCAGAATTATTAGGCAAATTAGTATTTTGACCACATCATCCTCTTTATGCATGTTGTCTTACTCCAAGCTGTATAGGCTCGAAAGCCTACTACCAATTAAGCATATTAGGTGATGTGCATCTCTGTAATGAGAAGGGGTGTGGTCTAATGACATCAACACCCTATATCAGGTGTGCATAATTATTAGGCAACTTCCTTTCCTTGGGCAAAATGGGTCAAAAGAAGGACTTGACAGGCTCAGAAAAGTCAAAAATAGTGAGATATCTTGCAGAGGGATGCAGCACTCTTAAAATTGCAAAGCTTCTGAAGCGTGATCATCGAACAATCAAGCATTTCATTCAAAATAGTCAACAGGGTCGCAAGAAGCGTGTGGAAAAACCAAGGCGCAAAATAACAGCCCATGAACTGAGAAAAGTCAAGCGTGCAGCTGCCAAGATGCCACTTGCCACCAGTTTGGCCATATTTCAGAGCTGCAACATCACTGGAGTGCCCAAAAGCACAAGGTGTGCAATACTCAGAGACATGGCCAAGGTAAGAAAGGCTGAAAGACGACCACCACTGAAGACACACAAGCTGAAACGTCAAGACTGGGCCAAGAAATATCTCAAGACTGATTTTTCAAAGGTTTTATGGACTGATGAAATGAGAGTGAGTCTTGATGGGCCAGATGGATGGGCCCGTGGCTGGATTGGTAAAGGGCAGAGAGCTCCAGTCCGACTCAGACGCCAGCAAGGTGGAGGTGGAGTACTGGTTTGGGCTGGTATCATCAAAGATGAGCTTGTGGGGCCTTTTCGGGTTGAGGATGGAGTCAAGCTCAACTCCCAGTCCTACTGCCAGTTTCTGGAAGACACCTTCTTCAAGCAGTGGTACAGGAAGAAGTCTGCATCCTTCAAGAAAACCATGATTTTCATGCAGGACAATGTTCCATCACACGCGTCCAAGTACTCCACAGCGTGGCTGGCAAGAAAGGGTATAAAAGAAGAAAAGCTATTGACATGGCCTCCTTGTTCACCTGATCTGAACCCCATTGAGAACCTGTGGTCCATCATCAAATGTGAGATTTACAAGGAGGGAAAACAGTACACCTCTCTGAACAGTGTCTGGGAGGCTGTGGTTGCTGCTGCACGCAATGTTGATGGTGAACAGATCAAAACACTGACAGAATCCATGGATGGCAGGCTTTTGAGTGTCCTTGCAAAGAAAGGTGGCTATATTGGTCACTGATTTGTTTTTGTTTTGTTTTTGAATGTCAGAAATGTATATTTGTGAATGTTGAGATGTTATATTGGTTTCACTGGTAAAAATAAATAATTGAAATGGGTATACTGTATATTTGATTTTTGTTAAGTTGCCTAATAATTATGCACAGTAATAGTCACCTGCACACACAGATATCCCCCTAAAATAGCTAAAACTAAAAACAAACTAAAAATTACTTCCAAAAATAGTCAGTTTTGATATTAATGAGTTTTTTGGGTTCATTGAGAACATGGTTGTTGTTCAATAATAAAATTAATCCTCAAAAATACTAATTTGCCTAATAATTCTGCACTCCCTGTATATATATATATATATATATATATATATATACATACATACACACTTTAACTTATTTATAGTTATTTATTATATTCTAATTTATGATTTTGTGTGTCAAACTTTATCATACCTGAGATAATATAAAGAAGAACGCACAGTAAAAATAAATCATATGTAAATAGTTGGTTTGGGCTGCTCGTCCTTAAGAATTACATGCAAAATAATGGTACCGCTTTCAGCACCTAAAATCGGAAACAATCATACCGCCAGGGAGGTTAAAAACTTTTCCAGATGATGGCCAGCAAAATTTTACTTTCCAAGATACATTTATTAAAAGAAAGTATTTTTTTAATAATAAAAATTGATTTTTTTTTTTTTAATATTGTATATATTTTTTAATTGTTTTATATATTTTTTTTGGTAAAGAGGGGGGCCCCTTCTGTCAGAGGGCCTTGGGTACGTTGTCCCTTTTGCCCCCATTAAAAATCCGGGTCTGGTTGCACCACACCGCACCAGCTTTGTGGTGTGAACATAGTACATAAAGGGAAATAGGCTGTTCACTTTGCAGGGGAAGTTGCGCTTCACAAATAAATTTTCCCTAGAGCAATAAAGCTTTACTCTCCAAATAATACCCAATCACATTCAAGGGAAATGAAAAAAAAAAAAAAGAGCATTTTTTTTGTGCACGACTGGATGTGTGAAGTCAGCAGAGCTTCACCCCATTTACTAAGCTCTGGGGAAAATAGCCTAGTGAAGTGCAACTTCCACTGCAATGTGAAAAGTCTATTTGCCTTTAGTAAATCAACCCCTTATATGTTTTTCGGGGTCTGTAGTGAGTTTTACGTCTATGAAGATTTTATTTACTAAAGGCAAATAGGCTGGTCACTTTGCAGGGGAAGTTGCACGTCACAAAGGAATTTTCTTTAGAGCTTGCTGAGTGCAATAATACTTCACTTTGCAAAGTGAAGTGCATTTTTCACTGCAAAGTTAATAGACTATTTGCCTTTAGTAAATCGACCCCCTTATATGTTTTGTGGGGTCTTTATTGAGTTTTTACAACCAAAAGGATTTTATTTACTAAAGGCAAATAGGCTGTTCACTTTACAGGGGAAGTTGCACTTCACAAAGGAATTTTCCCTAGAGCTTGCTGAGTGCAAAAAAGTTTCACTCTCAAATATTACCCAATCATGTGCAAGGAAAATTAAAAAAAATAAATAAATAAATACCAGAATTTTTTTTCTTGCATATGATTGGATGATGGAAGTCAGCAGAGCTTCACCCCATTCACTTAGCTCTGGGGAAAATTGCCTAGTGAAGTGCAACTTCCACTGCAAAGTGAACAGACTATTTGCCTTTAGTAAATCAACCCCCTATATGTTTTGTGGGGTCTTTAGTGAGTTTTTACATCCATAAGGATTTGAGTTACTAAAGACAAATAGGCTGTTTCCTTTGCAGGGGAAGTTGAGCTTTGCAAGGGAATTTCCCCAGTTCTTAAAGAATGCAATGAAGCTTCACTTTCCAAAAATTCCCCAATCATGTCCAAGGAAACAAAAAAAAACAGCATTTTTTCTTGTGCGTGATTGGATGATGGAAGTCAGGGGAGCTTAACCACTTTCACTAAGCTCTGGGGATAATTCCCTAGCAGAGTGCAACTTCACTTACAAAGTGAGCAGTCTATTTGTCTTTAGTAAATCAACCCCCTATATGTTTTTGGGGGTATGTAGTGCATTTTTACATCCATCAGGCTGGGTTCACACTAGTGCCATGCCAGACTATTATTTTTCAACCAGTTCTGGACCGGAAGGACTTGTCCCCCTTAACGACAAGGCCATTTTTTGCGATTCGGCACTGCGTTATTTTAATGTAAAACTGCGACGTCGTGTGACGCTGTACCTTAATAAAATTGATGACCTTTTTTCCCCACAAATAGAGCTTTCTTTTGGTGGTATTTTATCACCTGTGCGATTTTTATTTTTTGTTATAAACAAAAAAAGAGCGACAATTCTGAAAAAAAAAAAAAATGTTTCGCTTTCTGCTATATAACATTCCCAAAAAAAAAAATGTAAAAATCTAAATTTCATCCTTTTAGGCCAATTTGTATTCTGCTACATATTTTTGGTAAAAAAAAAAAAAAATCGCAATAACCGTAATTTGATTGGTTTGTGCAAAATTTATCGCGTCTACAAACCAGGGGAAGATTTATGTCATTTTTATTTATTTAATTTTTTTTACTAGTAATGGCGGCGATCTGCAATTTTTAGCGGGACTGCGACATTGCGGCGGACAGATTGGACCCCTAATTGACATTTTTGACACTTTTGGGGGTACCAGTGACATTACTACAGTAATCAGTGCTAAAAATATGCACTGTTACTGTACTACTGACACTGGCAGGGAAGGGGTTAACCTAGGGGTGATCAAAGGGTTAATTGTGAGCCTAGGGGAGTGTATTCTAACTGTATGGGGGAGGGACTTGTGAAATGATCATAGAGACCTGTGATCCTATATAGAAGAATCACAGGCACTCCGTGATCATTCCAGAGAGAAGAACGGTCAGCTGTGTTTACAATAGCTGACCGTCCTTCTCTCTCAGCGGGGAGCGATCGCGGTTGCCCGGCGGCAATCGTGGCTGCCAACCTCCTGGATCGGCATCCCCGCTGCCTAGTGCTTGTCTCTCAATGGCTTCCACAGATCTGATCTCCTGAGTGGTTCATGTGGGGGCAGTGGAGGGGGGGGGGGGGGTTGCATGAAGAGGTCAGAGCTGAAGAGCGGTGAAAGTGAGATGTGGATGGGGGATGCAGGGGTAAGCAGCTGTGGAAGAAGACTGAACTCTGCACTTTGTGTGTAGTGCACACCTGAGCTCTGCGCTCTGCATACAGCGCACCCCTGAGCTCTGCGCTCTGCATACAGCGCACACCTGAGCTCTGCGCTCTGCATACAGCGCACCCCTGAGCTCTGCGCTCTGCATACAGCGCACACCTGAGCTCTGCGCTCTGCATACAGCGCACCCCTGAGCTCTGCGCTCTGCATACAGCGCACACCTGAGCTCTGCGCTCTGCATACAGCGCACCCCTGAGCTCTGCGCTCTGCATACAGCGCACACCTGAGCTCTGCGCTCTGCATACAGCGCACCCCTGAACTCTGCGCTCTACATACAGCGCACCCCTGAACTCTGCGCTCTACATACAGCGCACCCCTGAACTCTGCGCTCTGAACGTAATGCACTCCTGGTATTTATTGCCTCTTTTAAGACACACCCACTGTTAGTGAAATTTGATCACACCCACTATTTGATGCAGTGTGGAGGGTGTGTGTGTGGGGGGTAGGAGGGGTTTGAGGGGGGGGGGGTCATGGTTGAGTTCCTGCACCTATTTTATAAGAAAAAAAGCCCTGTCCAACACATATCGAAAATTGCAAGCCCACCAGTTTATGCTAAGAAGTCTTCTTGAGACAATGAAAATCTTCCCAAACCGTACGGAACATTCCAACCTTGTGGGCTATCTTCTATGCTGAGTAAATGTTTACGTTCGTATAAAATACAATAAGGCACACCAAACTTTTCGTTGCTGAACAAGAAACAAAATTATATCAACTCATGTCGTGTGCCCATCTCTAAGGACAGACATCACTTCCACGTTCAAACTTGACAATTGGAGTAGAGAAAAAAGGAAAAGAGCAAAGATTAAAGAAGAGAGAAGAAAGAAAAAAGGCCTGAGAGGGGACATGATAGCAATTTATAAATACCTCAATGGTGATCTCAGCATAGAAAAAAAGCTATTCAGTTGAAAGGATTGCATGAGGACTCGAGGGCATACAATGCGATTAGAGGAGAAGCGTTTTAACCTTAGGCAACGCAGGGGGTTCTTTACTGTTAGGGCTACAAGATTGTGGAATTCTCTACCACAAGAGGTGGTTTCTGCGGGAAGTATGGTGGCTTTCAAAAGACTCTTAGACTTACATCTCAATGATCAGAACATTCAGGGGTATGAGAGATGATTACGGCCACACACACCTACACAGGTTGAACTGGATGGACTATTGTCTTTATTCAACATCAACTACTATGTATGTAATTGGACCAGACCCCGCACTCCGAACCCCACAGTCCCAGAACCCAGGCCGCCAGCCACAAATCTAAGAGTCACCAGTTAGATATCTGATCCATGGTTCCCATAGTCTCTCAAACATCTTCATTTTATCATTTAGCATTGCGGACATACGTTCAATCACCATAATCCAAGAAAGTTTGTGCTTGAGCTGTTCGAATGGCAGGGCAAGCGACTTCTAAGACCTCGCTATTGTTATTTTCGCAGATGTAAATATAAAGGTGATGAGCCATCCCTGGTCCTTCGTGGCAATCTCCACCTTATGACCCAACTTGGTCGCCTGACAAGTCGCGGTGGGTCGCCTGCCATTGATTAGCACAGAACCCGTTCTAATAGGAGCGACACAAGTCGCTCCGACTTAGAAAAAGGGTCCTGTACTACTTTGGGGCGACCTGGAGGCGACCTGCATTGACTTCAATGATATGAAGTCCGTGCATGTCGCGCCGAGGTCGCGGTGCACATTGTGCACCGCGACTTCACAGGTCGCCCCAGCAAGTAGCGTCGCCCCTGTGTGAACGGGGTCTTATCCAATACCTCCTTACTTTGTGGCATTGCCACCAGACATGATACATCGTTCCTTCCTGACCACAACCACAGAAACACAAATAAGACGCTCTTGGTACGTACGTTGCCAGCCGCGCCGGCACCATATACCATCTCAGAAGCACTTTATAATTCGCTTCAATAATGGAAGTGTTTATTAGCGATCTCGAAGCCTCCTGTGCCATATATTGCCAATCATCCACTTCCCACCTTACCATATAATTCTAAAAAGATTTTTTAACAATGTGTGCAAAAGAATGCAATAACGACTTGGGTCTCATTACAATGTGTATGATTTTTCCAGAATGAAAAGCACATTAGAATTTAATTTGTGGTGTGAACAGGGTACAGTGCCCTAGCAGCGACTTGTGTTTATCGAGTGCGGCAGAACGCAGATCACCCAGCCCTAAAGCTGGCCATGCACTGATTGTAATATGGCCGGTCCCTGACGATCAGCGTGTGGCTCTCCCCGCTCAACAAAAGTCGATCATTTGATTGACTTTTGTCAAAGAGACATGTTGGAAATTTTTCCTCCATCAGAAAGCGCAGCCAATCAGCTACAGCCGATGATCAGTGTATTCTGACAGTGGCAGGTGTCACTCTCAGAATTCAATGTCCCGGAATGGGGGATTTCTCTACCAGGGGCTGACTGGCAACTTTCAGCCCAGGGGGCAAGTACAAACCAGAGGCCCATGGTGCAGTGACTCGGCCCCCCTCCCACTCTCCCTCTTCCCGGCCTCCTCCTGACCCTCATTCCAGGCTGAAGCTCCACTCCAGGTACTCTCTACTCACCGGCCGAACTTGGGGCTGGCCGGGGGAGGAGAGCAGTGGTGTAGCGTGGGTTGTCAGCACCTGGGGCAAGGCAAGTAATTTGCGCCCCCTAACCCGCGGGATTTTAGCACTCGAGTCTCTTCCACTAGATTAGTTAAAGAAACCCCTTACCCCCTAAGCACATGTATTGTTTGTTATGAAAATACGGATGTAATTAAAGTAAAATGCATCTAAATACAAGTTTGAATGACCAGCGTGCCCCCTTTCAAAGTAAAATGCATCTAAATACAAGTTTGAATGACCAGCGTGCCCCCTTTCAATACAGAGAGACAAGCATGTCCCCTTTCAATGCAGAATGACCAGCGTGTCCCCTTTCAATGCAGAATGACCAGCGTGCCCCCTTTCAATGCAGAGAGACCAGCGTGCCCCCTTTCAATGCAGAGAGACCAGCATGCCCCTTTTCAATGCAGAGAGACCAGCGTGCCCCCTTTCAATGCATAGAGACCAGCGTGCCCCCATTCAATGCAGAGAGACCAGTGTGCCCCCTTTCAATGTAGAATGACCAGCGTGCCCCCTTTCAATGCAGAATGACCAGCGTGCCCCTTTCAATGCAGAGAGACCAGCGTGCCCCCTTTCAATGCAGAATGACCAGCGTGCCCCCATTCAATGCAGAGAAACCAGCGTGCCCCCATTCAATGCAGAATGACCAGCGTGTCCCCATTCAATGCAGAGAGACCAGCGCGCCCCCTTTCAATGTAGAATGACCAGCGTGCCCCCTTTCAATGCAGAATGACCAGCGGGCCCCCATTCAATGCAGAGAGACCAGCGGGCCCCCTTTCAATGCAGAATGACCAGCGTGCCCCCTTTCAATGCAGAGTGACCAGCGTGCCCCTTTCAATGCAGAATGACCAGCGTGCCCCCTTTCAATGCAGAGTGACCAGCGTGCCCCCTTCCAATGCAGAGAGACCAGCGTGCCCCTGTTTAATGCAGAGAGACCAGCGTGCCCCCTTTCAATGCAGAGAGACCAGCGTGCCCCCTTTCAATGCAGAATGACCAGTGTGCCCCCATTCAATGCAGAGAGACCAGCGTGCCCCCTTTCAATGCAGAGAGACCAGCGTGCCCCCTTTCAATGCAGAGTGACCAGCGTGCCCCCTTTCAATGCAGACAGACCAGCGTGCCCCCTTCAATGCAAATAGACTTACCTGCAGCGGCGGCTTCTCCTCAGTTCCCCGCGTTTCCTTGAGTCCTCCGCCTCCACCTTTCGGCCAATCCGGAATGGGTCTCGGACCCGCTTCCTGATTGGGCAGGAGGAGGATCCATGTGACAATAGCGAATTTTCATTCGCTATTATCACACAATGGGTGGGCTCGGGGCGCACTGCTCTGCGTCCCAGGTCCACCCTTTTTTGAAGCCTATTAGAGCCTCTGGCTCTAATCAGGTGATTAAAAAAAAAAACTCACTCTGTGACAGCGCCAGGCTGCTGACTCACTCACTGCTAAACTGACTGAGCAGAGAGGAGAGGCGGCATAGGCAGGGCTTGGTTTGCAACGCCACCCCACCCTACACCAATGGACAGGTGAGGCACAGTCCAGCCCCTCCCCGCCCGACCCGCCATTTTCAGCCATAGGGCGGCCACGCTGGACATCTCCCAGCCTAAAGATGGAGGCAGCCACAGACAGTGTGTGAACTGTGTATATCATAGTCAGACAGACAGAGTGACACTGCGGATGCGCCCCCCCAGATGTTGCGCCCGGTGCGGCCCGCCCCCCCTGCACCCCCCACGCTACGCCACTGGAGGAGAGTATCCAGTGGGGCATGGAACCGGCCTCTGCTCAGACACAGTGTACACCATAAATGCTAGGGGGGAGGCCTGCGCTCCATCCTTGTCTTCTTCCCGCACTCAGTATGTCGAAGGTGGGGAATTTTTACTGCTCTTCACCAGGAATGGTTTAGGCAAGTCTGTGGCAGAAGCAGTGCAGCCTTTTTACGGGACATCAGAGTGGCCCAGGAGGCAATTGCCCCCCCCCCCCGCCCCCTGGCCCAGTCCTCCCCTGTTCTCTACCTATCCTAATTGTGTAGATCAGGGGTGTCAAACCCAATTTCATTGTGGGCCTCAAAGGGCCGGTTGTATCTGTAAGACTAGATGTCCAGAGAACCCCATACATCAGATGTCAAGAGCCCCCCCGCTATCAGAAGTGCAAAGTCCCCCACCCTCCCTTACATCACAATGCACCCTCTTTACCTTGTGCCGCTTCCTGGAAGAAGCTGGGGATGGAGCTGGGAGGCAGAAAGTGCAGGGTCTGGAGGAGGACCAGAGGAAGGCTAGAGTTTGAGGAATGCTGAGACCAGGGGAGACAAAGATGAGGTGGTGCTGCAGCTGAACAGAGAGGTTCAGAATCTGTATGAGGAGTTCTGTCCTCTTCTTTGCTGCCGACTGCTGAGACAAGGTAGGGACAGAGATGAGGGGGTAGCTGCAGGAAAGGTGCGAGGGCCACATGAAATGGCCTGAAGGGCCACATTCGGCCCGCTAGCTTTGTGTTTGACACATGTGGTGTAGATGGAGGAATCTGTTAGGTTTTAAAAAAAGACCAAAGATGGTCATAGATGGTTCAAAATTCGGCTGGTTTAGCAGAGACCAGAAGACTTTACATCCATCTATGGCCATTCCAATTCACGAGAAGGCGATCTAATGATCAATTTCTCATGAATGGGCTTGTTGGAAAACTTTTGTTAGAACAATATTACAGCCAATCGGTTGCGGCGCTGATCAGTGTATTCTGATGGCAGAGGAGTCCCCACTGCCAGAACACAATAGAGGAGAGGGGAGGATTCCCCTATTCAGTTCAAATGTGTGGATGGGATAATCTGTTTGGTTTCTTTCCATCAGCCCGCTGGCTGATCGTAAAACCGATGGATGTATGACGGACTTACAATGTACGGCCATCTTTAGAGATGTTAGCTAAAAAGAACTATACCTAGTGTGCATGGTCACATCATTATCCCTGATAGTACATGCTCATGTTTGTTGGCAGCCAGATCTGAGATTTGTCCTTTTGTGCTTGCAATTGAATTTGATCAATCTGGACATTCAGCACCAAATGTAAATTTAAGCTGGCCATATATGGTTAGATTTTCATTCAAACATTCGTAGAAAAATCACAATAAACCTCTTCTGGACCGGGCCTTTTTCTGACACTTGTTGTTTACAAGTTAAAATCATTTTTTTTTTTTTTTTGCTAGAAAATAACTTAGAACCCCCAAACCTTATATAGATTTTTTTTTAGCAGAGACCCTAAAGAATAAAATGGAGATCGTTGCAATATTTTTTATTACATCGTATTTGCGCAGTGGTCTTGCAAACGCAATTTATTTTGGAGAAAATACACTTTTTTGAATGAAAAATAAGAAAACGGTAAGGTTAGCCCATTTTTTTCTATAATATGAAAGATAATGTTATACCGAGTAAATAGATACCCAACATGTCATGCTTCAAAATTGCGCATGCTCGTGAAATGGTGACAAACATTGGTACCTAAAAATCCCCATAGGCGACATTTTAAAAATTTCTACAGGTTACCAGTTTAGAGTTACAGAGGAGGTCTAGGGCTAGAATTATTGCTCTCGCTCTAACGATCGTGGCGATACCTCACATGTGTGTTTTGAATACGTTTACATATTTAGGCGCGACTTGCATATGCGTTCGCTTCTACATGCGAGCTCAGAGGGATGGGGCGCTTTATTTTATTTTTTTCCTATTTATTTTATCTTTTGTTTTTTTTTATTACAAAAAATTAAAAAAAAAAAAATGTGATCATTTTTATTCCTATTACAAGGAATGTAATAGAAATAAGCATGACAGGTCCTCTTTAATGTGAGATCTGGGGTCAAAAAGACCTCACACCTCACAACTACACTAAAAAAAAAAAAAAGTAATTTTTTTATGATTAAAAAAATGGGCTCTTTAAATTGGTTGCTAGGAAGTGACGTATGACGTCGCTCCGGCCCTCCAAGGCCATAGAGTGGAGTGAGGGCCATCTTGCCCTTACTCGACTTCCTACCTGAGTGGACAGCAGACCGGATCATGTTCCCGGCTACCGCCGGGTCTGGTAAGCGGGGAGGGGGGCACCTCTCCTGCTGCCCATAAAGGTGATCCCGCGGTGAATCCGCCGCTGGGACCACCCTTATGTTAAAGCGGACCGCCCGCAGTTTATAAAAATACCGGGTTTTATGGCAGCTATCTACTATCTGCTGCCATAACCCTGGTATTTAACGTCAAAATACCGACGTAAAACTGCGGTGGGCAGTCCGTAAGTGGTAATGGGGATGATTTACTGAAGACAAATATACTGCGCACTTTGCAAGTGTAGTTGTTTCAGAATTTAGTAAATGAAGAGACGCTCTGCGGACTTCCATCATTCATTCATGTGCAAACAGAAATGCTTTTTTTGTTTTTTTCATTTTCCTTGCATGTGGGTATTCTTTGTATCGTGAAGCTCAGTTGGGTCCCTATGGGGGGTGCAGGGGGTGCAGAGGGCACCCAGGTGACACCCGCCAGAGGCCGCATTGAGAGTGATGATGTCACTGCTAATTTTATAAGGTAATATCTGGGTTTGCAAAGGCATTTTGTGCACAGTAGGTGGATTTATACCCTCTGTGGCTACTGAGGAATATATTTAAATAAAAGTATGTATGCCTGGACTTCTGCTTTAACCACTTCAGCCCCGGAAGATTTTACCCCCTTCCTGACCAGGCCCTATTTTGCAATTCGGCACTTCGTTACTTTAACAGACAATTGCGCGGTCGTGCAACACTGTGCCCAAAGAAAATTGACGTCCTTTTTTTTTTCACAAATAGAGCTTTCTTTTGGTGGTATTTAATCACCTGTGCGATTTTTATTTTTTGCGCTATAAACAAAAAAAGAGCGTCAATTTTGAAAAAAAAAACAATATTTTTCACATTCTGCTATATAACATTCCCAAAAAAAAAAATTTAAAAATCAAACTTTTTTAACATTTTAGGCCAATTTGTTTTCTGCTACATATTTTTGGTAAAAAAAATTGCATCAAGCGTATTTTGATTGGTTTGCGCAAAAGTTATCGCGTCTACTAACGACGGGAAAGATTTATGTCATTTTTATTGTTTTAGTTATTTTTTTACTAGTAATGGCGGCGATCTGCGATTTTTTTTGCGGGACTGCGACATTGCGGAGGACAGATCGGACCCCCTAACTGACATTTTTGACACTTTTGGGGGGACCAATTACATTACTACAGTAATCAGTGCTAAAAATATCGATCCCCACATAAAACAACTAATACCACCTGCTAACCATTACCAGATGCATGTTTCTGTAATTTAAAGGCGAAAACCAAATAAGAACCAAAATTACGTCATTCAGGACTACCTTCTCTCCACTGATTGGGTATCAACAATACAACTCTCAATCTGTCTGGTACAAACCCCCTTTGGTCTAACCACCAACAGATAAAGAAATACCTACTAAGTTACCACATCCCCTATCTTCGGATCTTCAGTACAACAGGCACACCTTACACCCCCTTATCATAGGTGTTTAAGACAGTTGCCATAAGACACCAAGGTGGCCTTCCCCCAGGCATCCTCGTTGGGGCCACACACGGGAGGAGCAACAGCCTCAGGGATCCAGTGGCGTTCACACCGGCATCTGGCACAACGGAATCCTTCTTTCTCTTTTCCTTTAACAGTCGTGACTCTCTTGTCACACCCTCAGTAGCTCTCAGGAAATCACAAACCTTCCCACTTCAGACCCCTGAAGAAAGGCCTGCGTGCCTGAAACGCGTCGGGTGGGAGGATTTCTCTCAAGATGTCAACATGTACCATTGAGTATATGAATCACAATCTCTCTTGAATAATACACCCATACACACCACCTGTACAATATATGTGACCTATTTGATCTATGTAAGATCGATTTTAACTTTTGTTTAATAAAATGATATAATTTTTACCTACCTGTGGAAGTGTGTTTGCCGTTAAAGTCCCACACCCTAGGGGGACCCCCCATTCTGCATGTCCAGTTCATAGGGATGTTGGCAAACCACTTCTAAGCTTTCACTTAGCTGGGGTACTCAGTTTCTAAAATATGCACGGTTACTGTAATAATGACACTGGCAGGGAAGGGGTTAACATTGTGGGTGATCAAAGGGGTTAAATGTGAGCCTAGGGGAGTGATTCTAACTGTGGCGGGGGCGTGGCTTCTGAAATGATCACAGAGACATGTGATCCTATATAGAAGGATCACATGAGCTCTGTGATCATCCTAGGGTGAAGGACGGTCGGCTGTGTTTACAACAGCCGACCTTCCTTCTCTCTCAGTGGGGAGCGATTGCGGGTGTTAAGCGGCAATCAGAGCCACCTGACACACGCATCGGCTTCCCCGCTGATAAGCGAGGGCAGGAGCGTGCCGCCGGCAGCGCGCACTCGCCCCCTAGACTCCCGAGAGCGTGTGCCGTACATGTACGGCGATTCGCCCAGGAGCGGCTGCCTACCGCAGTACATCTGTGGGGGGGGGGGTGGTCATAAAGGAGTTAAGTATAGAGGATTATATTGCATATGTAACCCAACAAAACTAAGGAGGTTCATAGGCAGAGCTGTTCTGATATCGTCCCCACCGCTGAGCTGGTATAGGATGAGGGCCATTCTGTTATTCTGTTTACACATTGGCGTTTATTTACTAAAGACAAATAGGCTATGCACTTTGCATAGGAATTTGCCCCAGGGCTTAGTGAATGAGGTGAAGCTCTAGTGACATCCTTCATCCAATCATAGGCAACCAAAAATACTTTGTATTTAAAAAATTTTTCCTTGCACACGATTGGATATTCTTTGCAGAGCGAAACTTCACCGCATCCACTAAACTCTGGGGATAATCCTGTGCAAGGTGCAACTTTCCTTGCAAAGTGAAAAGCCTTTGAGTCTTTAGTAAATCTCTCCCACCCATTGTTTTTAACCTCCCTGGCAGTCTGATTATGTCAGTATTTTTGAATGTCAAAGTGGTACATTGTTTTGCATGGAAATCTGTTCTTTTATATTGTAGGCCTGTAATTACATAGTTAAGGAGGTCCATCTGTGAAGACGGACATCCAATTCAACCCTAATTCTTAGGAATAAAACAGTAAAAGTGAATAAAAATTATTAATTAATTAACTAATTAATTAAATGAATAAATTAATGAATAAAATAAATTATTAAATTAAATGAATAATAAATTAAATAAATACATGGATCGAGAGTGGTGTTAGGTAATTAAATTATTAAATTAAATGAATAAATTATTAATAAAAAGTTATTATTAAAAATAAAAGGAATAAAAAAAAGTAAAAGTGCAGGCAGGGCACTGGACAAAGCACAGGGAACAAAACTGAGGTGAAATGGTCCATCCAATTCAACCTTAATTCTTAGGAATAAAACAG
Source organism: Pelophylax lessonae (assembly GCF_965119305.1). NCBI lineage: Eukaryota > Metazoa > Chordata > Amphibia > Anura > Ranidae > Pelophylax > Pelophylax lessonae. The sequence goes on from NC_138774.1 coordinate 53,928,466, forward strand.
TAAAAGTGAATAAAAATTATTAATTAATTAATTAATTAAATGAATAAACGAATGAATAAATTAAATGAATAGTAAATGAAATAAATAAATGGATCGAGAGTGGTGTTAGGTAATTAAATTATTAATTCAAATGAATAAATTATTAATAAAAAAATATTATTAAAAATAAAAGGAATAAAAACAGTAAAAGTGCAGGCAGGGCACTGGACAAAGCACAGGGAATAAAACTGAGGTGAAATGGTTTGATACGGTAATGTAATCCTAAGAGCCGGAACGGCATGCACGGACTTCATATCATTGAAGTCAATGCAGGTCGCCTCCAGGTCGCCCCAAAGTAGCTCAGGACCCTTTTTCTAAGTCGGAGCGACTTGTGTCGCTCCTATTAGAACGGGTCCTGTGCTAATCTATGGCAGGCGACCCGCGGCGACTTGTCAGGCAACCAGGTCGCCTGACAAGTCGCCCCAGTGTGAACCGGCTCTAACAGATTACAATGTCTCATGTCATGTTTTGTGTACTTTTTCTTAATTTCCCGCCCGGGTCTTGCCCGCATGTGTCGCGTCGCTCGCAGGGAAGGGAACCCGGAAGACAGATGCCAGCGTTCTATCAGAAAACCACTACCTATTAGGTTCTGAATCCGGAAGTGACCTTCAGAAATAACAACTTACTGCGCATGCGCCATGCGTCCCAAACATGGCCGCTATGCGTTCCAATAGCTTTCCTAATGTGACAGAACATGAAGCAGCGGCGGACATCTTCTTACACCCACGCAAGTCTTGAATTTTAGATTTATTTTACCAGTAAACTCACCTTATAGACTGAATCACAGTATCACATTACTCTTATTATTGTAATATTATTATTATTATTATTAATATACAGGATTTATATAGCGCCAACAGTTTGCACAGCGCTTTACAATATGAGGGAAGACAATACAGTTACAATACAATTCAATACAGGAGGAGTTAGAGGGCCCTGCTCATTAGAGCTTACAATCTAGAAGTAATATAGTAAATACACCGAGAAACCTGCAAGTAGAAGGTGGCGACGTCCATCTTGGTACACCCCGCACTGCTCAGTGACAAACTGATTATTTAGTAAAATAGACAATTTCACTCGGTCGCAGGAGGGGGTTGCTATGGTAACGTTTTTACGTGTTTTTTTTACCTTAACGACTTGAGCTCTGGATGGTTTTACCCCCTTCATGACCAGGGCACTTTTTGCTATATGGCACTGCGCTACTTTAACTGGTAAATGCGCAGTCATGCAACACTATACGCAAAGAAAATATTTACACACAATATTTTTCACACGAATAGAGCTTTCTTTTGGTGGTATTTGATTACTGTTGGTTATTTTTCTTTATTATATAAACGAAAACGTTTTGACATAAAAACATATCCATTAACCTCCCTGGTAGTATTCCCAAGTGTGGCTCAGGGTGGGATTTCACTGCCATAAGCGGTAACCCCGAGCCACACTGGGGGTACCGCCAGGGAGCATCGCTGGATCCTGTAAGAGAGGTTACTTACCTTGTCACCGGGATCCAGCGATGTGTCCCTTCGGCATACGGCGGCCGGATCTTCCGCCCGATGCTTGTGAGCCCCGACTTCCGTCTCCTGCGACGTGACGCTCGCAGGGGGGTGGAACCGGCGGCAAATTTGAAAAGTAAAAAACACCAAACACACTGATTTCATTTCAAAATAAAATAAAATGATATTAGTTTGCCCCCCAGTGCCCTTTCCTGCAGTTTTACTATATGTGTATGTATATCTATCTATATATATATATATATAGATAGATATACACGTATATCTATCTATATATATATATATATATATATCTATATCTATATATATATATATATATAGGTATACACACACACACATACATATATATATATATATATAATATATGTATACGTATATATATATATATATATATATATAATATATGTATACATATATATATATATAATGTGTGTGTGTATATATATATATATATAGGTATACACACACACACACACACATACATATATATATATATACTTTAACTTATTTATAGTCATTTATTATATTATAATTTTTGATTTTGTGTTTCAAACTTTATCATACCCGAGATGTTATAAAGAAAAATGCACAGTAAAAAAAAAAATCATATGTAAATAGCTGGTTTGGGCTGCTCGTCCTTAAGAATTACATGCAAAATAATGGTACCGCTTTCAGCACCTAAAATCAGAAAGAATCATAACACCAGGGAGGTTAAAAAATCAAATTTCTTCATAAATTTAGGCCAAAATGTATTCTGCTACATGTCTTTGGTAAACAAAAATCCCAATAAGTGTATATTGATTGGTTTGTGTATAGCACCTACAAACTATGGTATATGTACCCGTATTTTCCGGCGTATAAGACGACTGGGCGTATAAGACGACCCCCCTTATTTTCATCTACCGGTAATACTTATACTTAGGTTACCTTGGAGATATTATACTCGGCGTATAAGACGACCCCCCATTTTTGGGGGATTTTTTTGAGGTTCAAAAGTAGTCTTATACGCCAGAAAATACAGTACTTTAATTTTTTATTTTTTTTATACTACTAATGGCGGTGATCAGCGACCTATAGTGGGACTGTGATAGTGCGGCGGGCAATTTGACAGGAACTGACGTTGGGGTGGAACTGACTAACTGACACTGACATCACCAGTGACACTAATACAGTGATTAGTGCTAATACTATACACTGTCACTGTACTAATGGCACTGGCTGGAAAGGGGTTAACATTTAGTGGCAATCAATGAGTTAACTGTGTGTCTAACAAGTGCAATTTGTGTATCATTTTGTGCTTTTACTAATAGCCACATCTCTGCTCCGTGTACAGAGCCCTGTGCTTTTAGTAAACACAGGGCTCTGTACTGTAATTTGCTAAACCAATCAGCAGGTCCTGGCCATAAATCATTGCCTGCTAATCAGCTTGTGCTGTACCGAATCACAGCACAGATGGGGCAACGGGCGCGCATGCGCATGCCACCTACCTGGAGAAAATTAAAAGTCAGCAGCTGCAAACACTGTAGCTGCTGACTTTTAATTAAAGAAACTTACCTGTGAAGGGATTCAGCACTGTCCTCACCAGGGCAAGTTCTTCATTGGTCTTTGGGTCCCAAGCGCCATTATGTTCACTACTGTATGGGAAGGCGGCTGTGAGTCCATTACAGCTAGCTTCCCATTGCGCATGCGCGGGCCACGCTGTGCTGTGTGAATGGTCCTGCAGCCTTGTGGGACATGTAACGTGTTCCGTGAGGTGGGGGGGAGGTGGAGGTCAAACTCTCCTTCGAATCACAAAGGTGATCCAGGCGGGAATAGGAGCAGGTACATATCAATACCTGGTAATCGCCCGCCTCTCCCCCACCCCCAAAAAAAAAATTCAAAACTCGAAGAAGGGGGGTTGGAGGAAACAGTAAAGCAGAACTTCCTCTTTTGGACGAGGTTCTGCTTTAACCTGTTGCTGTCCATGTAACACATACAGTGCCTTGAAAAAGTATTCTTACCCCGGAAATTTTCCACATATTGTCATGTTATAATCAAAAAAGTAAATGTATTTTATTGAGGATTTTATGTGATAGGCCAACACAAAGTGGCACATAATTGTGAAGTGGAAGGAAAATGATAAATGGTTTTTCAAAATTTTTTACAAATAAATATGTGAAAAGTGTGGCGTGCATTTGTATTCAGCCCCCTTTACTCTGATACCCCTAACTAAAATCTAGTGGAAACAATTGCCTTCAGAAGTCACCTAATTAGTAAATAGAGTCTGCCTGCGTGTAATTTAATCTAAGTATAAATACAGCTGTTCTGTGAAGCCCTCAGAGTTTCTTTTTAGAAAACTTTAGTGAACAAACAGCATCATGAAGGCCAAGGAACACAGCAGACAGGTCAGGGATAAAGTTGTGGAGAAGTTTAAAGCAGAGTTAGATTATAAGAAAAAGTATCCCAAGCACTCCACAAATCTGGCCTTTATGGAAGAGTGGCAAGTAGAAAGCCATAAGAAGTCCCATTTGCAGTTTGTGAGAAGCCATGTGGGGGACACAGCAAACGTGTGGAAGAAGGTGCTCTGGTCAGATGAGACCAAAATTGAACTTTTCAACCTAAAAGCAAAATGCTACGTGTGGTGGAAAACTAACACTGCACATTACATAAACACACCATCCCCACCGTGAAACATGGTGGTGGCAGCATCATGTTGTGGGGATGCTTTTCTTCAGCAGGGACAGGGAAGCTGATCAGAGTTGATGGGAAGATGGATGGAGCCAAATACAGGGCAATCTTAGAAGAAAACCTCTTAGAGTCTGCAAAAGACTTGAGACTGGGCGGAGGTTCACCTTTCAGCAGGACGACAACCCTAAACATATAGCCAGAGCTGCAATGGAATGGTTTACATAAAAGCATTTTCATATGTTAGAATGGCACAGTCAAAGTTCAGACCTAAATCCTATTGAGAATTTGTGGCAAGACCTGAAAATTGCTATTCACAGACACTCTCCATCCAATCTGCAGAACTTGTCATCCTCTAGATGTGTAAATCTGGTAGAGACATCCCCAAAAAAGACTTGCAGCTGTAATTGCAGTGAAAGGTGGTTCTACAAAGTGTTGACTCAGGGGGCTGACTTCAAATCATGCAGTGCTGGTGCACGGATTTTTGACACCCTAGGCAAAACCTAATTTTGCCCCCCCCCCCGGCTGAGTGGCAGTGGTGGTGGTGGGATGGGATAGGTGACAAACGTTGTGGGATGGGATCAGTGGCAGCTGTGTTGGGGGGGATAGGATGAGTGGGAGCGGTGGTGGTGATGAGATGAGTGACAGCTGTGGTGGGGGGATGGGTTCAGTGGTAGCGGTGGTAGGGGGAAGTGATAAATGGCAGCAGTGGTGGGGGAATGGGATCAGCGGTGGTGGGATGGGATGAGAGGAAGTGGTGATGGGATGGGATGAGTGTCACCGGTGGTGGGATGGGATAAGTGGCAGTGGTAATGGGATTGGATGAGTGGCAGCTGTGGTGGGATGGGATGGCATGGGATGAGCGTCAGCGGTGATGGGATGAGTGGCAGCGTCTATGGGATGGGATGAGTGGCAACGGTTTTGGGATGAGATGAGTGACAGCGGTGGTGGGATGGGATGGGATGTGTGGCAGTGGTGAGGGGATGGGATGAGTGTAAGTTGTGGTGGGGTGGGATTGAATGGAAAGAGTGTCAGTGGTGATGGGATGGGATTGGATGAGATAAGATGAGTGGCAGCGGTGATGGGATTCAATGAGTGGCAGCTGTGGTGGGATGGGATGGCATCAGATGAGCATCAGCGGTGATGGGATGGGATGAGTGGCAGTGGTGATGGGGTGGGGTGAGTTGCAGCGGTGATGGGATGGGATGGATGGCAGCGGTGATGGGATGAGTGGCAGCTGTGGGGGGATGGGATGGCATGGGATGAGCATCAGCGGTAATGGGATGGGATGAGCGTCAGCCATGATGGTATGGGTTGAAAGGAAGTGGTGATGGGATGGGATGGGATGAGTGGAAGCAGTGATGGGATGGGCTGAGGAGTGCCAAAGGTTTTGGGATGGGATAAGTGACAGCGGTGGTCGGATGAGATGATTGGCAGCGGTGATGGGATGGGATGAGTGGCAGCGGTAATGGGATGGGATGAGTGGCAGCGGTGATGGGATGATTGGCAGCGGTGATGGGATGGGATGAGATGAGTGGCAGCGGTGGTGGGATAGGATAAGTGGCAGCAGGGATGGGATGAGTGGCAGCAGGGTTGGGATGGGATGAGTGGCAGCAGGGATGGGATTGGATGAGTGGCAGCAGGCATGGGATGGATTGGGATGGGATAAGTGGCAGCAGGGATGGGATGAGTGGCAGCAGGTGATGGGATGGGATGAGTGGCAGCGGTGATGGGATGGGATGATTGGCAGCGGTGATGGGATGGGATGAGATGAGTGGCAGCGGTGGTGGGATAGGATAAGTGGCAGCAGGGATGGGATGAGTGGCAGCAGGGTTGGGATGGGATGAGTGGCAGCAGGGATGGGATTAGATGAGTGACAACAGGCATGGGATGGATTGGGATGGGATAAGTGGCAGCAGGGATGGGATGAGTGGCAGCAGGTGATGGGATGAGTGGCAGAAGGAATGGGATGGGATGAGTGGCAGCAGGGATGGGATGAGTGGCAGCAGGGATGGGATGGGATGGGATATGATGAGTGGCAGCAGGGATGGGATGGAATGGGATGAGTGGCAGAAGGGATGAGATGAGATGAGTGGCAGAGGGGATGGGATGGGATGAGTGGCAGCAGGGATGTGCTGGGATGAGTGGCAGCAGGGATGGGATAGGATGTGATGGGATGAGTGGCAGAAGGGATGGGATGGGATGAGTGGCAGCAGGGAGGGGATGGGATGAGTGGAAGAAGGGATGAGATGAGTTGCAGCAGGGATGGGATAGGATGAGTGGCAGCAGGGATGGGATGAGTGGCAGAAGGGATAGGATGAGTGGTGGCAGGGATGGGATGGGATGAGTGGCAGAAAGGAAGGGATGAGTGGCAGCAGAGATGGAATGGGATGAGTGGCAGCAGGGATGGGATGAGTGGTAGCAGGTATGGGATGGGATGGGATGAGTGGCAGCAGGAATAGGATGAGTGGCAGCAGTGTTGGGGGAGTGGGATCAGTGGTGATGAGATGGGATAGGATGAGTGACAGTGGTGGGATTAGTGGTAGAGGTGATGGGGGGATAGGGATGAGATCAATGGCAGTGCCATCCCCTCAACACCACAGGTCTCATCCCTATCCCCCCCTCCCCCATTACCTCTGCGGCGGGGGGGGGGGGGGTTGGGATGAGACCTGTGGTTGTGGTGGTTGGGGGGGGATCAGTAAGAGACAGTGGTGGTGGAGGATGAGATCAGTTGGACTGGAAATTATTCACTTTGTCAGTCGATGGATTCCCCCCTCAGTCTCTTCATGTGCCCCCAGTGATGGCTCTGATGACATGGGGACTTCTTGCAGAGCTTCTTCCCCTTAACTCTATTGGTCGTCAGTTAGGCAGCTGACATTTATTTGTAAAAAAAATGTGAAAATCATTTATCATTTTCCTTTCACTTCACAATTATGAGTCACTTTGTGTTGGTCTATCACATAATATCCCAATGAAATATATTTATGTTTTTGGTTGTAACATTACAAAATGTGAAAAATTTCAAGGGGTAGGAATACTTTTTCAAGGCACTGTATATGCCTTCGGCAAAAGGGTTGACTCTATTGCCCATACGCTGCACATATGTGTTGCTGGGCAGCCAGTGTTTCTGTGCTGAGAACGCGCTCACTGCATGTTCACAGCACAGAGACTGAGCTGCTATCAAAGACTAACAGCTCCCGATCATGTGACCACTGTGACAGCTAATCATAGCGGTTACGTAATCACTGATCTCCCCCCCCCCCCCCCCTGCCCCTGGCATTCAGAACAATTTAAAGGGATGCCAGGGCCAACTGGGAAGGGTTTAAATCTGCAAGTTTTTTTTTACGAGATTAGAACACCTGGTGGTCCTGATGTCTTTGTTCAGGAACTTCCTTTTCGGGATGATAACTGTCTCCCAGTTGAGCACCTGCGTTGTCACACTGTCACACGCACCGCTGAAGGAGACTACAAACTGCCGTACCAACACACATTGTGCATGCATGGCCCACCATTGTCTCTATCAGGAAGCCAGTCCAGAGGAATGTTCTGGCCAATGCTGGAGTATGTGCATGTAGACAAGAAGTGGTTGGAAGAGTCTGGAGGAACTTGCTACGTGCAAAAAAGGATGAAGAAATGGTTTAAACAGTACTTTTTTACAAAACAAAATGAAAACCAGGCACAAAATGAAAACCAGGCACAAAGGGAGTACATCCCTTTGGTAAATAGCCCTCCCATCTCCCTATCTCTACTACCATCCTACCAGCTGCCTTTTCGGTCCCAAGGATTCATCTTTGTCTTGTCTCTCTTTTCTATGTCTTTATCTATCTTCTTCTCTTTCCCTTCCCGACCACCCTTGATCTTTCTCTCCCCCCCTCTTGCTTTCTCTCTTCTGGTGCTCCCCATTGTATTTGATCAGGCTATGTCAATATTCCTTTTACTATAGGTTCGCAGTGCTTTAGGTGGCCCAAAAGAGGTGCCGGTACTCTATTATAGCCTATAAATTTTGCCGCCCACCCCACATCAGGGTCCCCACAGAGTCACTTGCCTTTGACTACTCTAGTTCTCTGCCTGCACCGACCCCAGCTTGTTCTTTGACCATTCTCCAGTCTCTCCACTTGTACCTGATCTGATCTCTCTGTGTATGACCCGGCTTGTCTGACTCTGCTTACCTTCCAGTATTCCTCGAGGCTCCCTAGCTGCTGCATTGATCCAACTACTCCCAGGACACCTGCCTCCATCTGGAACTCTACGCCACCAGCAGTCCTGCAGCCTGCACGTCAACCGGCACTCGTGCGACTCTGCACTCTGCGCTTCCTGTTCACTCTATCAGGGGCTCTGAGTCAGAGGTGTAAGAGAGGCCTTCCTCCGCACATTCAGGCTCTACCTACCAGGTACGTGACACCCCTACTTCTGGAACTTGCTGGAAACTTCCAGAAGAATGGGTGTAGAGGTGAGGAGTTGCTGCCTTAAATATTCTGAGTTCCCTGACCAGTCCCCAACAGATGGGCTGGCAGGGGGCAGGCCCCCTCAATACTCAGGGTTATCCTAGCTGGGGAAGTGGAGTTTGGGTGGAAGATGGAGATGGAGTGTTAGGCTGTCAGTGGCCCTTGAGGGATGCCCCCATAGCTGTGCGCAGCCTATTGCATTAGGGTGTGCACCCCAAAGTTTAAATACACATGCATGTGTTTGCCTACATGTATATGGCCCCGGTACATTACTTTCCCTGCTGGCAAAGTGAAATAGAAGTGTGTGGCACTTCTCTTATGGCAGAGCAGGTCCGAGGGAGATCTTTCCCATCTCCTCACTGGCAAACAGAGCGATAATGCTAATGTGCCCTAGGTGATTAGGGTGTGCCCAGGCACACCCGGCACACCCTGTGCGCACGCCTATGGATGCCCCCTAGTCTTGGGGGTGACCTCAAGCCTGGGCTTGTGTGGACCCTCTTCACGACACACAGGGGTGTCCTGACTAAAGGGCACAGAAGCAGGAGAAGGACAGTAGGAGAAAACTGCTGGGCAATTCTCGATTGAGGAAGACAGCCAGGTGGGCTGGTGAGAAGACTGAGAGGCGTGCTTGAGAGGACTGGAAGAGAGCAGTCTGGGATGGATGCAGAGTCAGTCTGGTGGGACTGTGGAGTCTTAGCCAGGAGAAAACAAAGGGGCAGGTGCAGCCAGGTAAGCTGGCAGTGCCTAAAGAGGTGGTGCTTGAATCAGTTGCCACATTAGGACAGTTGGGCACTAGGACTTTGCTACACAAACAAGGGGCCCGCGGTCCCTGCTCATAAAGGCCATTTGCTAATTATCAGACTGAGCCTTGGTCAGATCATCCAAACAGTGCCAGTTGGTCCTGGGAGTTGTAGTTCTGTAATCAAGCTGTGTGCCGGAGGCCGAGGAGAAGTGTATGTATATGGACTGTATATAGTTGTGTCCCTGAAGAGTTCTACTTCTTTGATAAAGTGGGCATCCCATTATATCCTTCTCCCTATCCAAGTTTATTCCCCTCAATAAAATACAAAGCACTGGACTGTTCTTGTGACTTAAAGCGGAGTTCCGGGCACAAAAACGATTTTTTTTTTGTGCCCCTCCGCTAGGTAGAGCTCACCTGAAAAGGAATTGGATAGTTATTTTTATTTTTTTTGTTTACTCGCCTTTTTATTGAAGATCGTAAATACTCACCTCTGACTGCTTCCTGCCTCGGAGCCGCGGCTCACCCCGTCACTTCCTGCCTCGCGATGATTCCTGGGAGCTAAACGTCATAGCTCCCAGGAATCAATGCGACGGCACCGGCCCCGCTCGTCATTTCCGGGCGACGCCGCATTCCCCTGCTAAACAGCTTCTGGGCATGCCCAGAAGCTGTTTAGGAATGCAGCGCCGCACCGGAAGTGACGAGAGGGGCCGGTGCAGTGCATTCTGGGACACGAAGACGCGGAAGAAGACGCAGAAGAGGACCGCGCCGGCTTCAGCTGCCCACAACAGAAATGGAAACGCTGTGGAAGAAATTTTCTAAGTAAGTATTTCTTCTAAAAGGTAAGTGCGAACCGGGACAGATCAGAGGCTAGCCATTGTGGAATGTGCTAGCCCTGACTGTCCCGGGGGTATGTTCAGCAAAAAATAATTTCTGTGCCCGGAACTCCGCTTTAAGTGTGCTGTGATGATGCGGTGTGCCTGGCTGTGCAGGGTGGGGTATCCCTTTCTTTCTCCTTAGGGGGTGCACTATACCAGACTAAGATTTTACGTTATACATGTGACCTATGTCTAGCAGTGGTCTCGATTCTTGATTCTTGTTTACTGTATTCCTTCTTATACAAATTGTAAAACAATAATAATATATATTCACCTCTAAAACTAGGCACTTGTTCGTAATAGACATTACTTTTAATAATGAAATCTCATCCAGTTAGGGTTTGCCAGCTCCCACCAGCCCACAAATACTTTCGGGCACACCCACTCATATGGAAAATGCCAAAACTACCAGTCCAGACATGCTTGCATACTTCTTGAACCTGGGCGCTGAACCTCTAGGCCAGTCGTATCTTGCCATCCCGGCTCAAACAGACCATTTCTCGAAGGTGTGCGTACTTTTAGGCTGGTCATATTTTGCGATCTATGGATGCCTCCAACATCTGGCCGTCATCACTACAAGAGCCTGGGCCCATGGGTTCAAAAACTTAGACAATACCCCTCCTGGTTGTCACTATCATGAACAGATGACACACAAATTTCTCTGCTTCATGCTTGAAAAACTCTGAGAAAGTTGCTGAGCATTAGTTTGCCTGTTAACTCCAACCTGTGCCATGGCTGGGTCTGATCAGACGCGAAGCACATGTACAAGATCTACAAAAACATGGTGTGTGTAGGGTTGGTTAACCACTTCAGCTCTGGAAGATTTACCCCCCTTTATAAACAGGTAATTTTTACGATATGGCACTGCGTTATTTTAACTGACAATTGCGACGCTTTACCTAAATAAAATTTATGTACTTTTTTTCCCCACAAATAGAGCTTTTTTTTGGTGGTATTTGATCACCTCTGCGGTTTTTATTTTTTGCACTATAAACAAAAAAATACCAACAATTTTGAAAAAAAAAAAAAACAATATTGTAATGGAACCACGACCCACAATGTGCTTGAGTGCTTCCGTCAATATTCCGCTTCCTCCAGTCCTGAAAATATATATTAGATATTATGGCCGCCAATATACAAGTCTAGAGGACAACTTAGCTTGTTTAAGATCTGGAACATTCATTGAACAGCCTTACACACAGTATATACCACACCAGGTCAGGTGAGCCTGATTACATTATCATATGCAGATGAAATTGTATACAGAAACATAATTAACCTGAGCTAATTACCTAGCAATCTGGACAGAAACAATATGTGAATGGGAATCCCGACCCAGACAATGTTGTAATTAACATGCTAATTAACTCAGCACTGCAACAAGGCTAAAACAAAGTACATTACACATTATCTTAAGTATAAACACAGAACACCTTATTAAACAGACAATAGCGGAAGACCCCAGTAGCAGACTTTCCGTCTCCTACATTGAAGTACTTGGAATCCACATCTAAGCAATGTTTTGATTATTCAGGAGTCATAGACTTCATGGCAACAGTCTACGATAGTCTATGAGGCAAAACTCATACAATGTTCTATCATTCTGATACAGTGGAATTAATATATCATAGATTTCTTGAGGGATATTGTGGATAAATAGTACTGTCCCATTTGAAGCAATCAAAACCACATTCACAGTGTCCATTAGGTAGTTGTCCATCATTTTCTCAGTCATCCTGTAGGCCCCTAATAAGAGTAGTGTTCCCCTAAAAGCCAGGGCTTATAGTCAGTAGGCAAGAGGCTAGCCTGCAGTCCCCTCCAAAAGCCCCTGTCCAGAGTGAGCTTGTCACAAATATTTTTTACTTTCTGCTATAAAACATATCCAAAAAAAATCTAAAAAATCAAATTTCCTCATCAATTTAGGCCAAGATGTATTCTGCTATATATTTCTGGTAAAAAAAACAAAAAACAAAACAATAAGCGTATATTGATTGTGCAAAAGTTATAATGTCTACAAACTTTGGGATATTTTTTTTTATTTATTTTTTAGTAGTAAAATCAGTGACACTTACACAGTGATCAGTGCTAAAAATATAGACTGTCACTACTAATGACACTGGCTGGGAAGGGGTTACCATCAGGGGAGATCAAAAGGGTTAACTGTGTGCCTAGCCAGTGCTTGGTTACTGTGGGAGGTGCTTGTATTAAGGGAAGGCATGGATCCGTGTTCCTGCTTTGCAAAAACACAGGATCAATACCGTCTCTACTGACAGAAAGACAATCTGCCTTGTTTACATAGGCAGACCACCGTTCTGCTTGTGTGCTGAACGATCCACTGATTGGCTCCCGCTGTGTCCAATCACAGCGGGAGCAGTTCTCCGATGGCGTGCGTCCCCCAGACCTAGAAGTGTAGGATCACATACTAGGTGCATGATCCTGCGCAGGAGAGCAGCCTTGCTACCGTATATATACAGTATACGATCGACAAGCAGTTGAAGTGTATCTAAACCAAGCACAGCATTTAACCAATTGCCGACCAGCGGCAGCAGTTATGCGGCGGCAGGTCAGCAGGTTCCTGCGAATTGCTGTACCTGTATGGGGGTTCACGGGAGCGATCCTGGGGGAGCGCGTGCCCACTCGCTAGCGGGGAAGCCGATCCACGGGGCCGGTGGCCGCGATTGCTGCCGGGCATCCACGATCGCTCCCTGTGAAGAGAGAACGGCGGTCTGCTGCTGTAAACACAGCAGACCGTTGTTCTCTCAGCTATCAACACAGAGCTCCCGTGTTCCTTCTATTTAGTATCACAAGTCTCTCTGTTGATTTCACAAGCCCACCCCCCCCCCCCACAGGTAGAAAACCCCCCCTAGGCTCACATTTAACCCTTTGATTGTCCCTGGGTTAAACCCTTCCCTGCCAGTGTCATTATTACAGTAACAGTGCATATTTTTAGCACCGATTACTGTAGTAATGTCACTGGTCCCCCCAAAAGTGTCAAAAATGTCAGTTAGGGGTCCAATCTGTCCACCGCAATGTCGCAGTCCCGCTAAAAATCGCTGATCGCCGCCATTACTAGTAAAAAATAAATAAATAAAAATGACATACAGTAAATCTTTCCCCTAGTTTTTAGACACAATAACTTCTGCACAAACCTATTAAAATACGCTTATTGGGATTTTTTTTTACCAAAAATATGTGGCAGAATACAAATTAGCCCTAAATGATGAAAAAATTAGATTTTTTAATTTTTTTTATTGGGGAATGTTATGTAGCAGAAAGTGAAAAATATTGTTTGTTTTTTTCAGAATTGTCGCTCTTTTTTTGTTTATAGCGCAAAAAATAAAAACTGCAGAGGGGATTAAATAACACCAAAAGAAAGCTCAATTTATGGGGAAAAAAAGGACATCGATTTTATTTGGGTACAGTGTCGCAGGACCGTGCAATTGTCAGTTAAAATATCGCAGTGCCGTATCGCACAAAATAGCCTGGTCTATAGGGGGTAAATCCTTCTGGTCCAAAACTGGTTAAACTGAGAAATTGTACCATTTTAAGAAAAAATAAAGTAACCGATGGCAGCAACATGTTTCAAAAGAGTTGGGACAGAGGAAAAAAAAGCAAAGTAAGTGGTACTAACAAGGAAGAGATGGAAGAGCATTTTGCAACTAATTACGGTAGTTGGCAACAGGTCAGAAACATGAATGGGTGAAAAAAGAGCATCTTATGGCTCGTTTCCACTGAGCGTTATGGTACGGTTCGGTACGGTACGCAATTTTTGCCGTTTCCATTGTGAGTGGTACCCTAATTCCGAACCGTACCGTACCACTTTTTTGGTACCCTTGCGTTGGGGTACCAAGCACATTAGTACCGTACCAACAGGGTGGAGCTACACTCTGTAGAACTTTGATTGGTTGACAGAGAATCGCCCATCACAGCTTTCCGGCTACACCACACCTATCATGAAAGGGTACTATTGGCAGTGGAAATGCAAGGTGTACCGTTCTGAACCGTACCGTACTGAACCGAACCGTACCGTACCACTCAGTGGAAACGAGGCATAAGAGAGTCAGAGTGCTTAAGAAGTACAGATGGGCCAAGATTCACCAATCTGTGAAAAGCTGTGCCTAAAAATTTCCAAAATGCAAAGAAAGTGCTGCCCTTTAGCAGACCTGCAGCGGTACTAATAATTCTTAATGGCGCCCCAGCATAAATGCTAATATGTGTGCCAGTGTGCTAATATGCTGTAGCACCATGTGTTTCAATGTGGCGCAATTTTGCAATAGAGTCATGGATTTCTTTGGCGCATAGGGCAGCCCAGTGAACTGAACAGGCTGTCCTATACATGGCGTGCAGGAACGCACCTGCATGGAATGAGTGGAGCCTAATTGGCCATACACACTATACAATTTTCTTTTGATTTTTTCCTTCAGACTTACCAAAACCATATAATATGAGGTCAAACCTAAACACTTTCAATTTGTATGCAATCAGGCCGGCCCTTGCACTACATAGAAAAGGTAAATCTAATGAAAATCTACCAACAAAAGTTGTATAGTGTGTATCCAGCTTTAGGCTGCTATTACACTAAAGCCTCGTACACACGCAATGAATTTCCGCCGACCGGTCGTCCGTCTTTTGGCCAGAGTAGTGTCTGTTGGTTGGAATGTGCTCTAGACTGCACACGAATTTTCCCGCATGACAGAATTCTACTTCAGAAGTGGTGTCATGTGTTGGATTGCTTTCTTTGTGTTCTTTCATCTCTGAGCATGCCTAGTCTAGGATTTTTCCCCATCGAAATCTGTACTAATGAGACGAAAATCGGTCGTGTTTTGACGAAACATTATATAGCCTGCACACCAGGATTTTTTCGGCCGAAAAGTCGGAGTCGGTTCTTGGAAGCACCATACTAACAAACCGAAAATCGGCAGATCGGTCGTCGGACGAAATTTCCCAGCCGAATTTCTACTCGTGTGTACGGGGCTTTAGGCGCTTGAAAACTGCCTATAAAATCCCAGGTGCTTTTCAAGCGATTTTGAGGCGTTAGCGGTGTGCTTTTTTGAAGGCCACGTGACTCAAAAGAAGCATTTTTAGGCGCTTTTCAGGCTCTTTTGAGGTGCTCCCCCTTCATTTCAATAAGAGGGGTGATTTTTAAAGCTCTTTTTTTAGCGCTCCAATGATGCTGATTTCAGGATTTTTTTCACCGCCCCACCAGCGCACCGCCGCAGTGTGAAAGCATTAATTGATTTTAAAGTGCCTCAGTGTGAAAGGGGTCTTATGGCTAAATTCAGAAAGAAGATTGTAAAGGTTGTACAGACAATATTGAAAGGAGTCCGATTGGTTCGGTTGATTTCAGGGAACACAAAAAATCCTAATGATCTGAAATGAGAGTCTGCAAAAAAACCCCCGAAAAACTTAAGTCCCGTACACACGTACCGAATGTCGGCCGAACGATCGGCCGTCTTTTGTCCGTTGCTGTCCTGTCGGTTGAAAAGTGCTAAAGACTGCACACGAATTTTGTCGGCCAACAACAGCCAACTGCAGAAGTGATGTCATGTGATGGTTAACTTTCCGTGTGTCTTTTCTTCTCTGAGCATGCCCAGTCTTGCTCATCTGCTGTTAGTCGGCCGAATTCTGTACTGACTGGCTAACAATCGGCCGTTCTGGTGACGGCCAACAAAAATTTTATAGCCTGCACACCCGATTCTGTTCGGCCGAAAAGTCGGAGTCGGTTGTCGGAAGCATCATACTAACAAGCCGACAATCGGCCGATCGTTCGGCGGCCGAATATTTACGGCCGACAATAGATACGTGTGTACGGGCCTTTAGACTGCAAAAATCATAATGGTCTGGAATAAATTGCAAAAGATATCCCTGAGCAATGCAAAGAAACATCTGAATGAAGAAATCTGCATGAAAACAGGAAGCAAGAAAGTACAATGCATTCAGTCTGAGCTGCTGGAGGACATTTCTCTAACCAACAGCAGCAAGCTGAAGGCAAACCTTTTTTTTTTATTTTGTATACAATAAGGGAGGGTTATAACCCCTGTAAGGTTTATTTTTGCCACCTGGGCCTTATTGGGGAGATTTCCCTTCATTTCCTGTACCATAGCCAAACAGGAAGTGAGAGGAAATTCCTGCAAATGAAAGTGATTCTAAAGGATCAGGGTGTTTTACCCTTATGCATTCTATGTTTGAAAGTAAAAAAACCTTCTGTGTGCAGCAGCCCCTCTAATACTTACCTGAGCCCCCTCACGATCCAGCAAAGTGCATGAGTCCCTCGGCTCTCCAGGGACTCTGCTTCCTCATTGGCTCCCACTGCTGTCAATCACAGCCACTGAGCCACTGAGGGGACGAGGCTAAGCAGCAGCTCTGTGTGTGTCCCCATTGCAAGCTGCTTGCTGTGGGGGCACTCAGCAGGAGGGAGGGACCACGAGTGCCAGCGAGGGACCCGAGAAGAGGAGGATCCGGGCCACTCTGTGGAAAACCAACTGCACAGAGGAGGTAAGTATAACATGTCTGATGTTTTTTTTTTTTTTAAGAGACTTTAGCCACTTCTGGAGCAGAAGGTTTTACCCCCTTAATGACCAGGCCATTTTTTGTGATCCGGCACTGCGTTTTTTTAATGGACAATTGCGCGGTCGTGCGACACTGTACCCAAATAAGATTGATGTCCTTTTTTTAACCATAAATAGAGCTTTCTTTTGGTCGTCTTCGGAGACGTCACTGGATGTGACGAAACGCGTACGTTTGGAACGCACAGCGTGACGTGTGATGACAGGTGGAACGCAAGCCGGATATCTCCCGCTCGCCACTCTACAGCTGGTTTGCTACTAGCGTACACACGATCACAAACGGCCTATAATGGCCTAAAAAACACTTTTTAATGTTTTTTGCCATTTTACCTGTACTTGCTTGATATTACTTGCCCATGGAATGGGAATAAAAATTTATTTTTAAATACTACACTATCCGGAGCACCTTTTTTTCTTCCTATACTGGTGAGAAATGAGGTGAGAGGAGAGGAGGAAGCCCACCACCCCATCCATCCCACATTTGGAGAGCCATGAGGAGACCCCTATTAATCTGGAGGCTACTAAAACGATATTGGTCTTGATGCTATAAGGCATACAAGACCCACTCCATCTGGTAAGTGACCCACCCTTATCTTACCAAGGTGGAAAAGGAATCGGAGCTGCACTTTTGTCACAAAGTGGACCGAAATTTCCACGTTGAGCACCTGCACTCTTTTCGTTGGATAAGCGTTACTTGCACATTTTTTGAACTTTTATCACTACAGTTACAATATATGAACTTGAATAAATAAGCCACAAGCACTTTATATCTCACCAATATATATATATATATATATATATTTTTTTTTTTTATTTTTTATTACTATCACTATTGTATGAAATATATGTATATCATTTATCACTATTTATAATTTTTAATAATGAATCAGATGTTTTATATGGTGTGAATCAGCTAACATATTGTTTATAAAACACCAGGGTACATATATAATCTTTACTACAGATAAAAATACATTATTTTCATTTCTGCACTAAACCTCTTTATTAAAGTGTGCACATACCAGCAAGCGCAATCGGTAGCCTCACTACCAGGATGGAAAATAGGGTTCGGATTTGACGGATCGGATGTCAGCAGACATGTCTCCGCTGACATCCGATGCCCCATAGAGATGCATGGGGCATCCATTCATATCCGCCTGAAAAACGGGCAGTTTTTACCTTTATTTCCAAAGTTCTTATTTAGACCCAACCAGAACAGAACACTTTTCTTTGTTTTGCATTATTCTAATTTTTTTAAATTTCTGGGTGCTAAAACCAAATATCGGATTATGATTTTTATTGCCTGCTAATAATGTTTGCAATAGGTGACTGGGCAAGGAGCACTTGTAGTCAGTGGAGGCTTTGGGAGAGATGCATTCTGTCAAGTCTTCAGCTAGCGATTGATTAGGAAAGTAAGTTCTAAAATGAGTGAAATATTCTCATAGTAGAAATACAGGGGCATACATATTTCTGGGCAAAGGTTCCTAAAATAGCACTCTTACCCAGCTATGTACCAACAGCTGTGGCTGCCGAGTAGATGACCTCCTGCTGTCAGAGGACCGATGGTCACACTGCTCGAGCGCTCTATTCTCTCAGGTTCTTAGGAATAGTAGGAGGTAGATACAGCTTGATCATAAAGGTGGTTCTTTTCTGATATTTATGCTTGGTATATATCTTCATTTTGCATTTCAATAATTTATATTAGAGGATGAGAAAATAAAACTTCTCAGAATTTCCCATACTGTTGCTTATACACACAATGCTCCGGCATTCTGACCCCCTCCCTCTGGATCACACTGCTGCCTTATACACACAATGATCCGGCTCTCTGACCCCCCCCCCTAGATCAAACTGCTGCCTTATACACACAATGCTCTGGCTCTTTGACCCCCATCCCCCTGGATCCCACTACTGCCTTATACACACAATGCTCCGGCTCTCCATCCCCCCCCCCCCCTCTGGACCATACTGCTGCTTATACACACAATACTCCGGCACTCTGACCCCCTCCCCCTGGATTACACTGCTGCTTTACACACACAATGCTGCAGCTCTCTGTCCCTCCCTCTGGATCACACTGCTGCCTTATACACACAATGATCCGGCTCTCTGACCCCCCTCCCCCTGGATCAAACTGCTGCCTTATACACACAATGCTCTGGCTCTTTGACTCCCCTCTCCCTGGATCCCACTACTGCCTTATACACACAATGCTCTGGCTCTCTGCCCCCTCCCTCTGGATCACACTGCTGCCTTATACACACAATGCTCTGGCTCTCTGCCCCCTCCCTCTGGATCAAACTGCTGCCTTATACACACAATGCTCTGGCTCTCTGACCCCCCTCTCCCTGGATCCCACTACTGCCTTTTACACACAATGCTCTGGCTCTTTGACTCCCCTCTCCCTGGATCCCACTACTGCCTTATACACACAATGATCCGGCTCTCTGACCCCCCTCCCCCTGGATCAAACTGCTGCCTTATACACACAATGCTCTGGCTCTTTGACTCCCCTCTCCCTGGATCCCACTACTGCCTTATACACACAATGCTCTGGCTCTCTGCCCCCTCCCTCTGGATCACACTGTTGCCTTATACACACAATACTCTGGCTCTCTGCCCCCTCCCTCTGGATCACACTGCTGCCTTATACATACAATGCTCTGGCTCTCTGACCCCCTCCCTCTGGATCACACTGTTGCCTTATACATACAATGCTCTGGCTCTCTGACCCCCCTCCCTCTGGATCAAACTGCTGCTTTATACACACACTGCTTCAGCTCTCTGCATCACACTGCTGTCTTACACAGAACTTGCATTGGAGCTCCGTGCTCCCTCCCACAGTCGGTGATCAGCACTGCCATTGGAAGTCCCCTCCTTCTTTGCCTTGAGTTCACGGGAGGGACAACTGCGCAGGAGGCATCAGGTATCAATGCACGCTGACAGTATTGACTGTCAATGCGCATTGAGAATAACACTGGAAACAACATTGGGATGTATACATCAGTCACAATGTTGATTTGCCGCAGAACCCCCAGGGACCACCAACATTTTCTAAAGGACCACTGGTGACTGCTGCTTTAAAGTAAATCTTTGGTCACAGCATTCGCTTTCATTTTTTAACATCAGCATTGTAATTACAAAACAAATAATGGAAAACTGTATCAAATACTTACGATAATTATGCTTTCCTTGCGCCAATCCATGGCAGTATACTACCACTTGTATGCTGCCACGTTGACACCAGGAAAGTTATTTTTGACAATTCAATATACAGTAAGCTTAAAAATCTCCTTCCATATACAGGCAGTCCCAGAATTACAAACATCCTACTCATACTTACAAACCAAGGGAGGCGACAACCCAAAATGTTTAAAATCCAGTTGTCACAGAGATAGAAAGTGAGGTGAAATCTTCATATCAGGGGCACAGATAGCAAAAGAAATTCTTCCAGGGGTGTTAACCCCTTCCGATGCTATCCAAAAAACATACAAAATATTCTTTTTGGCTGGATTTATACCTAAAAAATTTACCTGTTTCCCATTACATACAAATTCAACTTAACCACTTAAGCCCCAGAAGATTTTACCCCCTTCCTGACCAGGGTTTTTTTTGCGATTTTTTTACTGCGTGACTTTAACAGACAATTGCGCGGTCGTGCGACGCTGTACCTAAACGAATTTCACGTCCTTTTTTTCCCACAAACAGAGCTTTCTTTTGGTGGTATTTGATCACCTGTGCGATTTTTTGATCATGCGCTATAAACAAAAAAAAGAGCGTAATTTTTGCAATATTTTTCACTTTTTTTTATATGAAATTGACCCAAAAAAAAATGTAAATTTTTTTTGCGGTACTGCGACATTGCGGCGGACAGATCGGACCCTTGACTGACATTTTTGACACTTTTGGGGGTACCAGTGACATTACTGCAGTAATCAGTGCTATAAATATGCACTGTTACTGCAAAAATGACACTGGCAGGGAAGGGGTTAAATGTATTGGACAGGGAGGGGTTAAGTGTGTCCTAGGGGCGTGATTCTAACTGTAGTGGGACATGGCTATTGGTGTAAAAACAAAGATCAACGGTTCTACATAGTAGAACCGTCTGATCTTCATTTTTACACAGGGGACAATGACAGGCGGTTTGTTTACATCAGCCGCTCCGCCTTTCTCCCGCTGTACCGACGATCGGCGAGTGACCGGCAGACATCGGGTCCGCTGGTCACACGCTCGCACTCCTCCCTGAACGAGCCCGCTATTGGCTCCAATACCAGTGACAGGCGAGTGACGTAGATCTACGTCACTCTGCCTGGCCGGGGCTGACTGCCGCAGTAAATATACTGTGCGCAGTCGGCAACCGGTTAAGAACAAACCTACAGAACCTATCTTGTTTGTAACCCAGTGACTGTCTTGAGATCTGCCTGTTTGCTGGCCTTCTCTTTCCACAACTTTGGTGATGGGATGGGGATGGGGGGGGGAGATGATTTGTGCAGGCAGGGAAGGATTTTAAGGTGGGGGGGGGGGGAAATATGTGTACTAGGAGGGGAAATTTTAGGGGTAGAGGTTTTGTGCTAGGAGTGGTGAATTTTTTTGTGGGGGGGGGGTGCATTTGAGCTGGGGGGATTTGGGGGCAAAGATTTGTGCTGAGAGGGGGGTTTTCAGAAGGGGCAGATTTGTACTGGGAGGAGGGGGGATTTATGCTTAGGGGGTAAGCATACAGAGTTTTTGTGGGGGGGAATTTTACTGACGCATAATGCTCATACATCTTGGGGGGGGGGCACAATTTGGCATGTTCGCCCTGGGCTGTAGATGACCTTGTCCCTGCACTGCTGAACCCACCTGAGATAACCTGTCGGGAATCTGTCAAAGCCGTCAGCCAATCATAGGCTATGGAAGCATTCCCTGCCCTGCAGCAGTATACATGCTGCTTGTATTTGTGCAGCTGCGGGGCAGGGAATGCCTCCATAGCCTATGATTGGCTGTTGGCTTTGACAGATTCCCAGTGGGATATCTCAGGTGGGTTTGGACTCATGTCTGAATCCGTAGTCTGGATTCCACCAGATAGCTGAGGGCTACCATGAGTACCAACCATCCATTACTTTCAAAGGCTGTGCTGTGCTGATCCACATAGTAAAGAGCTCAGCAACAGGGGTCTCGACTTCTATACAAATTAGCTCTACATGTCTAAATCTCCCTTTCCTCTAAAGCTCGATCTGTTTTCAGATCACGCTTCAGAGGCTACTGACAGATGGTGAGGAAGCAATGTGACGCCTCCTCACCACCTATTTTAACCCCATTTTTGCTGACAAAATGACACTTCCCCATCTGCTTGAGTATTTAGCGTTCAGCAGGCTTGCATCTTGGGGGGGCATTGGCAAAAATGCAGCTCAACTGCTCACTTTTGCCACTCCTCCCCCCCCCAAGTCTAAATGAAGCCTAACTACACTGCTCAAAAAAATGAAAGTTCACATCGGGCCGATTTGACATGTGATTTGATGTCAAATCGCATGCCAAATCAGAGCCTATTGCTGGCAACGGCACTGTCCAAATCGGGGTGACGCCGACTTTGCGGCTCTGCACCGATTCCCAAAAGTGGTTCCTGCACTACTTTTGGTGACTTCAGGGGAGATTCCAATAGACATTCTGTGTATCAACCCGGACAGATGTCTCTCAAATCGCACAAATTTGCACGATTTCAAAACCGCATTCAGTGTGAACCTGAACCTAGGCTAAATCAGAGTATAGCATCAAGTCAATTAAACTCCTGGGATATTGATCCTGTCAGTTAGGTAGCAGAGGGGGTTGTGAATCAGTTTCAGCTGCTTTGGTTTTAATGAAATTACCAACAGGTGCACCAGATAGACAACAATGAGACAACCTCCAAAGCAGGAATGATTTTAGTTAGAGGACACTGACATTTTTTTCCCTAGTCATCCTTTTTGACTGTTTTTCACTAGTTTTGCATTTGGCTCAGGTCCGTGTCACTGCTGGTATCATGAGGTGATACCTGGACCCTATAGAGGTTGCACAGGCAGTCCAACTCCTGCAGGATGGAACATCAAAACCTTCCATTGCCAAGTTTTCTGTGTCTCCCAGCAGTCTCATAAGCTTGGAGGAGATTCCAGGAGACAGGCAGTTAGTCTAGGAGAGCTGGACAGGGCCGTAGGAGGCCCTAAACTCATCAGCAGGACCGGTATCTGCTCCTTTGTGCAAGGAGGAACAGGATGAGCAATGCCAGAGTCCTACAAAATGACCTACAGCAGGCCACTAGTGTGAACGTCTCTGACCAATCAAAAACAGACTTCATGAGGGTGGCCTGAGGGCCCGACGTCCTCTAGTGGGCCCTGTGCTCACTGCTCCGCACCATGGAGCTCGATTGGCATTTGCCATTAAAGTGGAGTTCCACCCTAATTTTATACTTACCTCCATCTTCTCGCTCCGGGTCACCTGAAAAAGAAATGGCTAATCGCATTTTTTTTTTTTTACTTACCTCGTAGCGAAGAAAATATACTTACCTTACTTCCTTCTTCCTCCTTCCTCGGCCGCGGCCCGTCGTCACTTCCTGGCTCTGCAATGATTCCTGGGAGCTGAACGTCATCGCTCCCAGGAATCCTTGCGCCTGCACCGGCCCCGACGTCAGTTCCGCGCGACCCGGAAGTGACGGCGCGCCCGGCGCAGGGCATCGTGGGACCGAAGGCGGCGGAAGAGGACGCCGAAGAGGATCTCGCTGGCTTCAAGCTGCCCACATCTGAGATGGCAGCGATGGACAAGACGTTTTCAAGGTAAGTATTTGTCCTAACAGGTAAGTGCAACCCGGGACAGATCAGAGGCTAGCCATTGTGGAATGCACTAGCCCTGACTGTCCCGGGGGTATTTAAATAAAAAAAAAAAAAATCCAGGGTGGAACTCCGCTTTAAACACCAGAATTAACAGGTCTGCCACTGGCGCCCTGTGCTTTTCACAGATGAGAGCAGGTTCACCCTGAGCACCTGAGAGATGTGAAAGGGTCTGGAGAAGCCATGGAGAATGTTATGCTGTCTGTAACATCCTTCAGCATGACTGGTTTGGTGGTGGGTCAGTGATGGTCTGGGGAGGCATATCCATGGAGGAACACACAGACCGCTACAGGCTAGACAATGGCACCCTGACAGCCATTAGGTATCGGGATGAAAACCTTGGACCCATTGTCAGACCCTACGCTGGTGCAGTATATTCTGGGTTCCTCCTGGTGCACAAAAATGCCCAGCCTTATGTGGCGAGAATATGCAGCCAGTTACTGGAGGATTAAGGAATTGATACCATTGAATGGCCCCCACACTCGCCTGACCTAAATCCAATAGAACCCCTCTGGGACATTATGTTTTAGTCCATCTAACGCCGCCAGGTTGCACCTCAGTCTGTTCAGGAGCTCAGTGATGCCCTGGTCCAGATCTGGGAGGAAATACCCCAAGAGTACCATTTTGAGTTGCTGCAGTGAAATTTCAGCAAAATGGACAAACCTGCTGCATGATTTTTTCACTTTCATTTTCGGGGTGTCTTTGAACTCAGCCCTCTGTAGGTTGAAAATTTTTATTACCATCAATCGATGTGGCATCCTTTCATTCCTAACACATTACCCAGTCCATGTCAGTATAGATATCCAGCATGATGTTTTTCTCCTTTGAGATCTGATGTGTTTTCAAAGTGTTTCTTAAATTTTTTTGAGAAGGGTATTTACCAGTCCAGCGTAAGACCCTCAGCAGCTCTGGCAATTGGTCGGTAAATGGTAGCAGGGCTTAGGCACAACTTGGACACAGACCAGGCCTGGGATCCAGGATCATCTCCTGGCACAAAATATTTGATTTAAAGACAAACAGGAATACTTGTGGCCACAAAAATATGCTCACATTAAAGTGGTTGTAAACCTCAGAAATATGAACAAAGCATATCCCTCTATAGTGTGTACTTGTCTCAATCCAGAACACTAAGTGTAATTTCTGTCTGCTGCTTCGTTCCTCTGCTATCGGCATGAATCACTTCTGATAAATTCTTACGACACCAAGAGAAAAATGGTGACAGAGGAGGGACCCCCAGCTGAGAGACAGCCTCCGCTCTGTTTCTGTGTGAAGGGGGGGGGGGTTGTCCCTTCCCCCCAATCAGCTCTCCTCACTGATGTAACTTCAGCTCTACGCCCCCCTGCTTTTCAGAGCTGAGAGATCCGGTGTAAATTCTGCACTTTGAATGAATGTAGGGGAAAGACATCTGTAGATAAACAGGTACAACTTATGCAGGATTTGTTTCATCTCTGTGTATAACCTAAGACCAGTCACTTCATTCAGTATGCATGAGGACTAATGCTGGTTCCCACTGTAGTGATGCCAGACATTCTCACCGCTGTGCAAATCACATGCGATGCCTGTGCAATGCAAATTCAAATTGCATCGCATTTGGACCAAACTCGTGCAGGACCCTTTTTTTGGTCCACCCCATAATTGGCGAACACCCATGCAAATCCAATCCCTGTCCGAATTGACAGTTCGCACTGTGATATGCGCACTGATCTGGGGGTGTCATTAACTTTGTATGGACACTCCTAGCGGCCAGTGGCGTCACTAGGGGGGGGCAGAGGGGGCCATGGCCCCACCAAAATTAGTCTGTGCCCTCTCACGTGCCCCCCCAATTAATTATGTGTAAATATACACTGACTGTCATGGAATATTCTGTCCCGCCGTGCCGCGCAGCGCCTCTATAAACACACTGTACAGCAGGCAGGCGAGCGGGATGGGCAGGGCGGCGCCCCGACGAGCGGGCGGAGGGGGGCGGTGCACAGCGGAGCGGCATTACGTCAGGGAGAGTGCGTGGCGCGCATTATGTCAGGCCGAAAGCACGCGCGGGAGTGGCGTGACTGGCGGGCAACCGACCGGACGTACGTGTCAGACTCAACACAGCAGTCACGCTGTCCACACTGTGTGTTTGGCCTGTCGGGACTCGGGGACCGGGACGGGACGCCAGGACGGTCGGGACCAGAGGGTGAGGCGGCCGCGGCACGGAGGCAAGTCCAAGACACACACTGGCGTCTCTTTGGCAGGAAGCACTGCACATTTCCTTTCTCGTACCGCTTTCACGCCCATGAAAATGACAATGTGGACTGATCTGCTGACAGAACTTTACAGTTGAACATGGCAAACATGTATAGTACATGTCCGTACGTTTGCTATGTCCAGCTGTAAAATTCTGTCAGCGTGTCAGTCCACATTGTCATTTAATGTTTAAGCTTTTAATATCCATTGTCAGGAATGCTTATCTCCGGGGAATTCACAGGGGCTGGGATAGTGTTAGTGGGGAGTGGGGCAGTAGTTGGTGGGATGGGAATCTGTCAGTAAGGGGGGGCAGTAGTTAGTGGGATGCGGGGCAATAGTTGGTGGGGTGGGGGGTCTGTCAGTGAGGGGTGGAGCAGTAGTTGGTGGGGTGGGGGGTCTGTCAGTGAGGGGTGGAGCAGTAGTTGGTGGGGTGGGGGGGTCTGTCAGTGAGTGATGGGTCAGTAGTTGGTGAGGGTCTGTCAGTGAGGGGTGGGGCAGTAGTTGGTGGGGTGGGGGGTCTGTCAGTGAGGGGTGGAGCAGTAGTTGGTGGGGTGGGGGGTCTGTCAGTGAGGGGTGGAGCAGTAGTTGGTGGGGTGGGGGGTCTGTCAGTGAGTGATGGGTCAGTAGTTGGTGAGGGTCTGTCAGTGAGGGGTGGGGCAGTAGTTGGTGGGGTGGGGGGTCTGTCAGTGAGGGGTGGAGCAGTAGTTGGTGGGGTGGGGGGTCTGTCAGTGAGTGATGGGTCAGTAGTTGGTGAGGGTCTGTCAGTGAGGGGTGGGGCAGTAGTTGGTGGGGTGGGGGGTCTGTCAGTGAGGGGTGGAGCAGTAGTTGGTGGGGTGGGGGGTCTGTCAGTGAGGGGTGGAGCAGTAGTTGGTGGGGTGGGGGGTCTGTCAGTGAGTGATGGGTCAGTAGTTGGTGAGGGTCTGTCAGTGAGGGGTGGGGCAGTAGTTGGTGGCACCAAGTATTTCCCGTGAAACGTTGACGCTCATGTGTATTGTATTTTCAACAAATAAAACAAAGTGAATTTGTAACAAGGCCTCTGGAGTGCATTCTATTATAGATAGATAGATAGATAGATAGATATATATATATATATATATATATATATATATATAGCGTTTTTATAGTTGGCCCCCCTACTTTTGTCCCTGTCCCCCCATGTGCCCCCCCCCTAAATATGAAAGCTGGAGACGCCACTGCTAGTGGCTCGCATATGGCAGTGTGAACTACCTGTGAGTTGGGTGCGATTCGTGAACCCACAGTGGATTTGCAGGGTTCCCGCATCGCACCAATGTGAACCGAGCCTAAAAATAGAATGCCAGTTCTGTATTCATTTAATGTTTTTTTTTTAACCACATGTCTGCTGGGCACTTTCACCCCCTTCCTGCCCAGACCATTTCTCAGCTTTCACCGCTGTCACACTTTGAACGACAATTGCGCAGTCATGCAACACTGTACCCATATGAATATTTTATCTTTTTTTCCCACACATATAGAGCTTTCTTTTGGTTGTATTTATTCGCCACTGGGTTTTTTTGTTTTTTTTTAGCTAAACAAAAAAGTTTTGAAAAAAAAAAAAAGTTTTAGTTTCGGTTATTACGTTTTCTAATGTATAGGGACAATAGTGATCCTTACTGATTCACATCATAATATACATTATTAGGAATAAGAATAATCTCATATATGGTTGTGTTCTCTCCATTTTGGTTAAATGAAGCTAAAATGGCCACTTTAGCTGTATAGTAAACAACTCTTTCAAGTAAACAGCTTAGAAGGGGACTTTCCTGGCATCTCGGGATGCCCAATGGATGTTTTTATGTGTGTTCAGTTGTATGATAGGAAACCATATATAAAGAGGATGCTCTGATAAGCATGCCAGAGCACATACTGAACAGCCAGTTATGTGATTGCCATAATTATAATCCAGAATTATGTAACAAATAAAAATAAATTGGAACTTTATCTCGCCTGCAATTCAACAGGTTTCCTGCAAATTAAGGAACTTGTAGAGCTGTACGATTAATTGTTAAAAAAAAAAACGCGATCTCGATTCACCCCCCCCTCACAATCTTAAACCCCCCCCCAAAAAAAAATACCCGTGGGGGAGGGTCTGCGCCCAGTTGTGTCATGTTCAAGAGGTCATTGTCTAGTATTTAAAGCAAAGGCTTAAAGCTGTTACTAAAGGGCCGTACACACTTGACGAAAATCGGACGAAATATCCTCCGATTTTTCTCTGTCTTCTCAGCGTTCATTACCGTTTTTAGTCGACAGTGCATAAATGTTCACGAAATTTCTCATTCGATTTTTATTTTTTTTGGGACATTTGTTCCTAGACTTCCGGGTTGTCAGTAACTTCAGATCATGCGCGGTCTTTCGTATCCGATTTTTCACAGATGTACTGCATACACATTAAACGAAAATCGGTCGTCTGGGGACGGACGGAAAAAATTTTGGTGTTTGTCCCTCCGTTTTTTTTCATTGAAAATGTCGGCATCGACTGCTGAAAGTTGTGTATACACTAGGCGAAAATCGGACGATTTCACATCGGGCGGGAATTTTCGGCAGATTTTCTACTAGTGTGTACCCCACTTAAGGCTCTGAGGCAGAGGCTAAAGACTCGTACACACTTGACGAAAATTGGACGAAATATCCTCCGATTTTTCTCTCTCATGCTCAGGGGTCATAACCGTTTTTAGTTGAGTGCATAAATGTTCACAAAATTTCTCGTTTGATTTTTTTTTGGGACATTTGTTCCTAGACTTCCGGGTCGTTAGCAACTTCCGATCATGCGCGGTCTTTTGTATCCGATTTTTCACAGACGTACTGCAAACACATTAAACGAAAATCGGTCGTCTGGGGACGGATGATAAAATTGTTGGGGTTTGTCCCTCCGTTTTTTTTTTTGGTTGAAAATGTCGGCATCGGCTGCTGAAAGTTGTGTACACACTAGCCGAAAATCGGACGATTTTACCTCGGACGGGAATTTTTCGGCAGATTTTCTACTAGTGTGTACCCCACTTAAGCCTCGAAAAGCGTAAGTCTTTCCAGCTTCAGGGGACGGTACAGCCTTTGATCTTGATGCTGATGACAACGTACCTAATAGATATGCTTTTACCAAGAACTCATTTGTGAGTACCGGTATTTTTATACCTTTTATTTGAATAAACCATTTTTAAAGGGTAATGCACTGGGCCAGTGCGCCCTTGTGTTTGTTTTTCGTTTTCAGTGTTCTTAGACTACCCAGGTCTTATAATTATAAAGGGGCTGCTAGGCCGAAGTTATCCAGTGATGCCAAGTCGAAAGTTCCCAGCAGCTGCATGATTGTGGCTGAGGAGGATAGAGGATCACACTACTCTGAGCGCAGGAGATAGGTGCTTAGCACCGAATTTTTGGTTTGTTGATGCCAGAAGGCAGACTTCTGGGAAAATTGGTGAGCCAATCACACGAGCAGGAAATGATGTTTCTGAGGTGTGGTCAGTATACATTCTGTGTACAGAACAGCTCCAGGTAGCCATATTGCATTGCATTTTCAGAAAATTTCAACAGCTGCAGATTGAAAAGGTAATTTTTAATAACATTCAATTACAATATGATTTGTGTCGCAAATGTATACGCTATATTTTTTTTTTTTATTTGCTATTTTTTTTCCCCCCACAAATGTCGAGTTACCCTTTAACCACTTCAGCTCTGGAAGGTTTTACCCCCTTAATGACCAGGCCATTTTTTGCGATTCGGCTCTGTGTTACTTTAACAATTGCGTGGTCGTGCGACGATGTACCCAAATACAGTCGATGTCCTTTTTTCCCCTCAAATAGGAGCTTTCTTTTGTTGGTATTTGATAATCTCTGCGGTTTTTAGATTTTGCACTAGAAAAACAAAAAAACTGTGACAATATAGAAAAAAAAAAAAAAACATTTTTTACTTTCTGCTATAAAAAAATAAAATAAAAATCAAATTTTTTTTTATCAGTTTAGGCCAATTTGTACTCCGCTACATATTTTTGGTAAAAAAAAAAAAATCCCAGATTTTTGGACTTTTTATATATTTTTTTTGTCTTTTATTAGTAATGGCGGCGATCAGTCATTTTTAGCGGGACGGCGACATTGCGGCAGACAGATCGGACCCTTAACTGACATTTTTTGACACTGTTTGGGGACCAGTGACATCAATACAGTGATCAGTGCTAAATAATATGCACTGTAACTGTATAAATGACACTGGCAGGGAAGGGGTTAATACGGGGGGGGGGGGGGTGATCAAGGGGTTAAATGTATGACTACAGTGCTTGCTCACTGTCTGGGGGGGAGGCTCTGTGACAGGCACACAGAGATCTGTGTTTCAGCTTAGCTGAGACACACACAATCTCATTGTGTCTGTCTGACAGGAGAGTCGCCTGCCTTGTTTACATAGGCAGATGGCTCTCCTGTCAGTTTCCCTGAAGATCGCGGGAGGCCGGCGGCGATCGGCGGTAAACACAGCGGGAGAGCAGCTCCGGCGGCGCATGTCACCAAGACCACGCGCACATAATCACCTAGATCTACAGGATTATGTGCAGCTGAGCCGCCCTGCCGCAGTAAATCTGCGTGGAGCGGTCGGCAAGTGGTTTAAAGACGAAGCCTTTTTCTGACACTTGTGGTTTACAAGTTAGGCCCCTTTCACACAGGCGCACCGCTCGACGGAGCCGTTCTGCTCAGTGGGGGATCGATCCGCCGATTTCCGCTAAGCAGGCGGATGACAGCTCAGTTTCAGCTCTGTGTGCAGAGATGGAGTTGTCAGATCCTCGCTATCCTCTATGGGGGAATCGGATGAGAATGGACCGCCTGTCCGTTCTCATCCGATGTGATCCTCCAGACGGATGGAAATTAGGGTTTCCATCCATCCGGATTTCACGGACAGGATCGGATAGCAGCGGGTGTCAGCAGAGATGTCTCCGCTGACAACCGCTGCCCCATAGGGATGCATGGAGCATCCAATCAGGTCCACCTGAAAAACTGACAGGCGGATTGGATCAGATCGCCCGTGTGAAAGGGGCCATAAAATCTGTATTTTTTGCTAGAAAATCACTTAGAACCCCCAAACATTATATATACATTTTTTAGCAGAGACCCTAGAGAATAAAATGGCGATTGTTGCAATATATATTTGTATTACACCACACATCTCATCACAATCTTCAAGTGATGTGCAAGTTGACACAGCAGGCATAGGATTTTGCTCATGTCAAGATTCTTCGTTTTGTATGATACGTTGATTATTGTACTTTTTTTTGGGTAGGCCATTTTTCTTTGCTGCCAAGATAAGGAGGTCCTGAGGAAGCTAGTAGATGTGAAACGCGTCGACCTCTCGAATCACATAGCAAAGATAACTTGTTGCAGTCTATGAATATGGCTGACATTGTATACAAGATTGTGTCTCTATGGTTTTACTCATGATTTTAATAATTTTAGTAATAAACATTTAAGTTTTTATAGTTTTGTGTAGTCGTCCCTCTCTGTTACCAGCAAAGTCCAATATGGTATTTTTTGGAGAGAATAGTCAAGATTGAAGAGGTACCAATTATTTCTATTTTTTTTTTTTTTTTAGAACAAATTGAACCAATCAACAAATCGAATTAAGAAATTCGGTTTTATTCCAATCATAAATATTCACCAAAGGATAAATAATAAAGATAATTCAGGCATTAAATTACTAACAAAATCACTTCTCACAAAGTAAGGTCAATAAATACCATCACCAGATATTTCCAAGGCAGAAACACGGACAAAAAATGTACAATACTCGTCCCAGTGTCCTGGAGCCCCCCCAGACTGTGCATGGGGGACTTACCTTGCTAATACCTCATCAAACACTATAAAGGCAAGTCAAATTGTAAAATAAATACAAAGAAAAACATTAAAATGAGGTAACAGCACTGGCCTTTGTAGTCGTTTTTCAGGAAACCAATCATTTGGACCAATGGAGTCCTGAATAGAGGCTGGCGAAAGACAGATATGGCTTTTTAACCCAACGCTGCACAAATATAAAATATTGCTTTATTTCCACAATTTTTTATCATTTAGAAAACCATGATATTCGCAAAATCGTGTTTGTAGCAAGTGGCCAAGTTTCCAATTAATCCAAGGAAAAAAAAAAAAAAAATATGGCTTTTACTGGACATATCTATTAAATAAAAAACACATGCACACCATCACTGTTATGGTGGGAGAAATCAAAGCGAGCCCAAAAGCAATATATAGAAACGTAGAATGATTAAGGCAAATTTTAAACATTACATTTAAATTAGTCTTAAAAATAAAGATTTATATATATATTTTTATCTCTATATATGCCTTTTATATACATTGTATATATATGAAGGGGTAAACGGTCTTGGCTTCCTCTTGTGGTTTCATTTAAAAGACGGCGGTCTACAAACTGTGTTGTAATCGGAATTTATAAAAAAAATAATTTACCTGGTGCAGAAATTTTATGAAAAAGGCTTAAAAAGTGAAAAAAAAAAAAAAGGTATTGTTAAACTGTTTTTTTTTTTTTTTTTTTACACTGGATATTTAAAAATTGTAGCTACTTTTAACTCATTAGATCTTGGCCAAAATTGATGTAGTTCAGTTTGTGTTCTTCACATTAAAGCGGAGTTCCACCCATTTTTAATACGTTGGATTACATAGATGTATGTAATCCCCTTTAAAACGACTTTTACCTTTTTTTGCTAGTAAATACCTTATTTTCTCGTTTATTCCTCCTCTCCTCACTTTCGGGTCCGATCGGCGATTACGTCATTCGATGCTAGAAATCTCGCAGTATTACCCAGGAGCTGAGCTGTACTGAGCCGTGACCTGTCCAGCCTCCTCTCAGTGAGTTGTACTGTATGCATTGTATTCAGCCCGTGCTCTGCCCCGCCTCCTCTCAGTGAGGATATAATGCTTTCAGTCCTCGCTCACTGAGAGGAGGCGGGGCAGAGCACGGGCTGAATACAATGCATACAGTACAACTCACTGAGAGGAGGCGGGGCGGAGGCGGGGCAGAGCACGGGCTGAATACAATGCATACAGTACAACTCACTGAGAGGAGGCGGGGCGGAGGCGGGGCAGAGCACGGGCTGAATACAATGCATACAGTACAACTCACTGAGAGGAGGCGGGGCGGAGGCGGGGCAGAGCACGGGCTAAATACAATGCATACAGTACAACTCACTGAGAGGAGGCGGGGCGGAGGCGGGGCAGGTCACGGCTCAGTACAGCTCAGCTCCTGGGTAATACTGCGAGATTTCTAGCATGGAATACATCCCAGCACACAATGCAAATCGCCGAATGACGTCATCGCTGATCGGACCCGGAAGTGAGGAGAGGAGGAATAAACGAGAAAATAAGGTATTTACTAGCAAAAAAAAAAAAAAAAAAAGTTTCCATTGGTAAAAGTCGTTTTAAAGGGGATTACATACATCTAAAGTTACGAAAATGGGTGGAACTCCACTTAAAGAATTTTGTAAATTCCAAAAAAAAAAAAAAAAAAAAAACACTGGTACAGAAATTTTGTGAAAGTCTTAAAAAAGTGAGAAATTATATGGTTAACCTGCTTAAGTTTTTATATTTAAAAATTGTAGCTACATTTAAAACTCATTAGATCTTGGCCAATAGTAATATAAAACTCAACTTGTGTTCTGCACATACACTTTTTTTGGATTCTCTGCGACAATTAGGGTCCATTCACACTTGCGCGACTTGTCAGGCGACTTGGTCTGACAAGTCGCGTTGGTTCGCTCGCCATTGAATAGTACAGGACCCGTTCTAATAGGAGTGACACAAGTCGCTCCGACTTAGAAAAAGGGTCCTGTACTACTTTGGGGCGACCTCGGAGCGACTTGCATTGACTTCAATTATATGAAGTCCGTACAAGTCGCGCCGAGGTCGCGGTGCACAGCAGGTCGACCCACCAAGTCGTGTCGCCCCTGTCTGAACGGGGTCTTACTGTGGACATTAATGCCCCTCTTTCCCACCCCAATGAAAACCGTTAAGTTCATCTGCTCAAAATAAATTAAAAAGTCTGTTATTTACAATAGTGTCTTGTTACAAGATACAATTTGAGTCCTTCAAACGTTCTACTGAGATCATCAGCAGTTCTGAGTTCCCACCAGAACATCCATCAGATAGTCCAAGTCACTAAGCTCCAGCATGGAATCTTGTCCATCTGACAAGGATTTCTCCCCAGTCTCACTGATGGTAGAAAATGTTTTAAAGTTTAAAAGATTGCTACTGGCCCAAGGATCACTGTCATACATAGATGTGTCAATGTCTTCAAAAATGTCCTCTAGGTTTTCACCAAGAAGGTAGGTAGAGGAACCTAAAAAGGAGGAGGAAGGTGTCAACTTCCCAGATTCCTCTCGACTCCCATCTCTAATGGAGTCCTTAGGAGAGCAGAGTTGTTCGTCTTCTGTCTGAGGCAGGGGGGAGCAGCTCAGCCCCTCAAAATTATTTAAATCCTCAAGTATGGTGGAAATAGAGGAGTACAAAGAAGCATCCATGCTGGAAATCAAAGCATCATCTCCTGGAATATCCGAAGATGAATTTTTGCTCTCGCTGACCACCGAAGTAGAGTCTTTTCTAGAGTTGTCTTCCATGGGTTTCCACCCTACTAGAGTGCTCGATTCTGCCTGCATATTATCCTGAAGGCGACGTAGGGTGTTGGCCACCAGTACAAGATGTCTCAGGTTGGGTTCCACGTGGTGCAGGCTGCGACGGAGCTTCAGTAGAGATATGTTCATTAAACAGCGAGACTGCACTGCAGGCAACGAGCTCTGGTATCGCCCAGGCATTTCTGGTTCCAGGCCGCTGCCCATCTCCCCTTCCACCTCCGAGTATTTACGTTTGATTCCTTTGGCCAACATGGGTCTGCAAAAATAAGACAAACTGTGATAAGTCTTAGCTCTGAATCAAGAAAGCATTTAGAAAAAAAAAAAAAAAAGTATTAGTAGCATTTAAACCGGGGTTTCTCAACCAGGGTTCTTCTACAACAATGGTCTCCAAACTGCAGCCCTTTGCTTGGCTTTATCCGGGCACTAGCCCTTCCACCAGACACCAGTAATGGGGCACTGGCCCTTCCACCCGACACCAGTAATGGGGCACTGGCCCTTCCACCCGACACCAGTAATGGGGCACTGGCCCTTCCACCCGACACCAGTAATGGGGCACTGGCCCTTCCACCCGACACCAGTAATGGGGCACTGGTCCTTCCACCCGACACCAGTAATGGGGCACTGGCCCTTCCACCCGACACCAGTAATGGGGCACTGGCCCTTCCACCCGACACCAGTAATGGGGCACTGGCCCTTCCACCCGACACCAGTAATGGGGCACTGGCCCTTCCACCCGACACCAGTAATGGGGCACTGGCCCTTCCACCCGACACCAGTAATGGGGCACTGGCCCTTCCACCCGACACCAGTAATGGGGCACTGGCCCTTCCACCCGACACCAGTAATGGGGCACTGGCCCTTCCACCCGACACCAGTAATGGGGCACTGGCCCTTCCACCCGACACCAGTAATGGGGCACTGGCCCTTCCACCCGACACCAGTAATGGGGCACTGGCCCTTCCACCCGACACCAGTAATGGGGCACTGGCCCTTCCACCCGACACCAGTAATGGGGCACTGGCCCTTCCACCCGACACCAGTAATGGGGCACTGGCCCTTCTACCCGACACCAGTAATGGGGCACTGGCCCTTCTACCCGACACCAGTAATGGGGCACTGGCCCTTCTACCCGACACCAGTAATGGGGCACTGGCCCTTCCACCCGACACCAGTAATGGGGCACTGGCCCTTCTACCCGACACCAGTAATGGGTCCCTCGGTTTAGAAAGTTTGGAGATCCCTGCTCTAGTAGTAGCTAGGGGTTTCTTAGGTAATGTAAAATTTCTGCCTAAGTTCCCACTGACACCACTGATCTCTTTAGCCATCTGTTAGGGCGGTAATTCTTCCCAATCGCCATAAACGTAAGAACATTCATTCTTCTCACTGACCATCACACTAATGTATCATGAGATGTAGATATAGTCATTTTTAACAGGGGGTTCCCTGGGACCAGAAAGTTATTTTAAGGGTTCCTCTGTGTTGAAAAGGTTGAGAAAGGCTGGTTTAAAAGAAACATATGAACACCATTTTATATTCGAATAATCCATCGCAATTTGTGATGGAGTCAATGCTCTGTGCTAACACAGAGCAGAAAAGGCAAAGGCTACACTCTATGCACTGCTCTTGTGTATGTCTCGTAAAGTGACTCATGGTTGACATGGTAAAAATGCTTTCATTTTCTGTATGATGAGTAACAAAGAAAGAAAATACAGGACCGTGGCTAACAAAAAACGATCACCTCCTCTAATCATATGAAAGTGATACCTCTATTACCAATCACATCTTCACAGACACGATCGCTGTCTAATTCAAGTCTAGGCAACAAGGGGGAGATTTACTAAAACTGGTGCAGCTTTGCATAGTAACCAGCTTCCAGGTCTAACCAGGGCGGTTCACACCAGTGCGATTTCATTTAACAGAAGTCCCTGCAAGTTGCAAAGAAATTGCAGAAAAGGAATGCAGGAATTCCACCTCCGAGTATTTACGTTTGATTCCTTTGGCCAACATGGGTCTGCAAAAATAAGACAAACTGTGATAAGTCTTAGCTCTGAATCAAGAAAGCATTTAGAAAAAAAAAAAAAAAGTATTAGTAGCATTTAAACCGGGGTTTCTCAACCAGGGTTCTTCTACAACAATGGTCTCCAAACTGCAGCCCTTTGCTTGGCTTTATCCGGGCACTAGCCCTTCCACCAGACACCAGTAATGGGGCACTGGCCCTTCCACCAGACACCAGTAATGGGGCACTGGCCCTTCCACCAGACACCAGTAATGGGGCACTGGCCCTTCCACCAGACACCAGTAATGGGGCACTGGCCCTTCCACCCGACACCAGTAATGGGGCACTGGCCCTTCCACCCGACACCAGTAATGGGGCACTGGCCCTTCCACCCGACACCAGTAATGGGGCACTGGCCCTTCCACCCGACACCAGTAATGGGGCACTGGCCCTTCCACCCGACACCAGTAATGGGGCACTGGCCCTTCCACCCGACACCAGTAATGGGGCACTGGCCCTTCCACCCGACACCAGTAATGGGGCACTGGCCCTTCCACCCGACACCAGTAATGGGGCACTGGCCCTTCCACCAGACACCAGTAATGGGGCACTGGCCCTTCCACCAGACACCAGTAATGGGGCACTGGCCCTTCCACCAGACACCAGTAATGGGGCACTGGCCCTTCCACCCGACACCAGTAATGGGGCACTGGCCCTTCCACCCGACACCAGTAATGGGGCACTGGCCCTTCCACCCGACACCAGTAATGGGGCACTGGCCCTTCCACCCGACACCAGTAATGGGGCACTAGCCCTTCCACCCGACACCAGTAATGGGGCACTGGCCCTTCCACCCGACACCAGTAATGGGGCACTGGCCCTTCCACCCGACACCAGTAATGGGGCACTGGCCCTTCCACCCGACACCAGTAATGGGGCACTGGCCCTTCCACCCGACACCAGTAATGGGGCACTGGCCCTTCCACCCGACACCAGTAATGGGGCACTGGCCCTTCCACCCGACACCAGTAATGGGGCACTGGCCCTTCCACCCGACACCAGTAATG
Source organism: Pelophylax lessonae (assembly GCF_965119305.1). Classification (NCBI taxonomy): domain Eukaryota; kingdom Metazoa; phylum Chordata; class Amphibia; order Anura; family Ranidae; genus Pelophylax; species Pelophylax lessonae. The sequence goes on from NC_138774.1 coordinate 53,966,056, forward strand.
GGGCACTGGCCCTTCCACCCGACACCAGTAATGGGGCACTGGCCCTTCCACCCGACACCAGTAATGGGGCACTGGCCCTTCCACCCGACACCAGTAATGGGGCACTGGCCCTTCCACCCGACACCAGTAATGGGGCACTGGCCCTTCCACCCGACACCAGTAATGGGGCACTGGCCCTTCCACCCGACACCAGTAATGGGGCACTGGCCCTTCCACCCGACACCAGTAATGGGGCACTGGCCCTTCCACCCGACACCAGTAATGGGTCCCTCGGTTTAGAAAGTTTGGAGATCCCTGCTCTAGTAGTAGCTAGGGGTTTCTTAGGTAATGTAAAATTTCTGCCTAAGTTCCCACTGACACCACTGATCTCTTTAGCCATCTGTTAGGGCGGTAATTCTTCCCAATCGCCATAAACGTAAGAACATTCATTCTTCTCACTGACCATCACACTAATATATCATGAGATGTAGATATAGTCATTTTTAACAGGGGGTTCCCTGGGACCAGAGAGTTATTTTAAGGGTTCCTCTGTGTTGAAAAGGTTGAGAAAGGCTGGTTTAAAAGAAACATATGAACACCATTTTATATTCGAATAATCCATCGCAATTTGTGATGGAGTCAACGCTCAGTGCTAACATGGAGCAGAAAAAGGAAGAGCTGCACTCTATGCACTGCTCTTGTGTATGTCTCGTAAAGTGACTCATGGTTGACATGGTAAAAATGCTTTCATTTTCTGTATGATGAGTAACAAAGAAAGAAAATACAGGACCGTGGCTAACAAAAAATTATCACCTCCTCCAACCATATGAAAGTGATACCTCTATTACCAATCACATCTTCACAGACACGATCGCTGTCTAATTCAAGTCTAGGCAACAAGGTGGAGATTTACTAAAACTGGTGCAGCTTTGCATAGTAACCAGCTTCCAGGTTTAACCAGGGCGGTTCACACCAGTGCGATTTCATTTAACAGAAGTCCCTGCAAGTTGCAAAGAAATTGCAGAAAAGGAATGCAGGAACTTTTTTTAAACTTGCTGCGATTTGAACGATTCCATTACCACAAATGTGGTGCGACTTGTCATGTGATTTTGATCTGTCAAATCGCATTGGTGTGAACAGGGGCTTATTGTCAAAGCTTATTTGAACAAGCTGAAGTTAGAATCTGGTGCAGCTCTGCATACTAACCAACCAGCTTCAGAGTGCTCCAATTGTAGTAAATCTCCACCCAAAAGTCCATACACTTCACCTTTAGGCCCCTTTCACACGAGCGATCCGATCAGATCCACCTGTCAGTTTTTTAGGCGGATCTGATCGGATCCCCCATGCATCCCTATGGGGCAGTGGATGTAAACAGACACCCGCTGACACCCGCATCTGATCCTGTCCGTGAAATCCGGACGGATGGAAACCCTATTTTCCATCTGTCCAGGGGGATCGGATCAGATGAGAGATGACAGGCGGTCCATTCCCATCTGATTCCCCCATAGAGATGCATGGGGCTCTGACATCTCCCTCTCCGCACACAGAGCAGAGAGGGAGCTGTCACCTGCCTGCTCAGTGGGGATCTGTGTATCGATTCCCTGCTGAGCAGCACGGATCCACCTACAGAGGCGGACCGTGTGAAAGAGCCCCTAGGCCCCTTTCACACTATCCGTCTGTTGGACGGATTCCGTTTTTCTCAGCGGGGGATCGAGCCGCCGATCCCCCACTGAGCAGCAGGAGCACAGCTGTGCCTCCGCGCTGTGTGCGGAGACACAGCTGTCAGTTCCCCATGCATCTCTATGGGGGAATCGGATGGGAACGGACCGTCAGTCCGTTCTCATCTGATCCCATCCGCTGGATGGATGGAAAATATCCGTCCAGATTTGACGGATCGGATGTCAGGGGACATGTCTCCGCTGCCATCCGATGCCCCATAGGAATGCATGGGGGGGACCGTTCAGATCCACCAGAAAAAACGGACAGGTGGATCTGAATGGTCTGCCTGTGTGAAAGGGGCCTTAGGCTCCATTCACACCAATGCATTTTTTTTCCATGCTTTTTGTAGAATTGCAGTACATTTTTAACATGGGTTCCTATGGAACACGATCACATCAATGCATATTTTGTGCCTCTGCATTTTTTGGAAGGGAGCAGGGACTTTTATAAAAGCAAAAAAACGCAGCTTACTTTGGTTGAGTAGACTTCAATGGGGACGCTGCAGAAAAGCATGTATTGTGTTTCACACTATTTAATCTGCCCAACAACAAATTGGCCAAGAAAAAAAAAACACAGCAAAATGCACTGCAGAAACGCTCAAAAGCAACATGCATAGGTATGAATCAGGCCTTAGTCCTAGGCAATCTGCATTAGGAGAGCTACTGGTGAGAAGAGGCGTAGCTGCACTCCCTTGGAAGTAGGTTTATTCAGGAGAAAAGTCCACTTAAAAAATCCTGACCCTCACCCTAATATTTAACCAAACTACCAACACCTAAGGGCCCTTTCATACAGGCTTTTCTATCTGCCTGTCAGTTTTTCAGGCAGACCGGATCAGATGCTCCATGTACCTCTATAGAGCAGCGGATGTCAGCGGTGACATGTCCTCTGACACCCGCTGCTCTCCGATCCGATCCTGTCCGTGAAATCCGGACGGATGGAAACCCTATTTTACATCCATTGGGAGGATCGGATGGGATCAGATGAAAAAACGGAGAGGCGGTCTGTTATCTGATCTCCCATAGAGGAGAGCAGGGATCTGACAGCTCCGTCTCTGCAAAGTAAGCGGAGACAGCTGTCATCTGCCTGCTCAGTAGGGATCGGTGGATCGATCCCCACTGAGAAAAAACGGAGTCCGCCAGGCGCATCCCCTGTGTGAAAGAGGCCTAAAGCCATATTAGATCCAAACCAAAAATGTATTGTATTAAAAAGCTTATCAATCAATGGCTGTGGTGGCTGAATTATTTTTATTTTAGGCTTTTTTCATCCTTGGTTTTCACCTGGTGATCTTGCCAGTAACACCTCTCCTGTGTTATTGTGCCCACACTCTGGATGAAGGAGCACAGGGGGCATCTTTGGAGAGCAGCATTGTCAGTCTTGGGTGAGGGGAGCGTTAGATGTACTAGCAGATTTATATATTTATTTTATAACAGGTACTCTACTTCTATAGTGCCATCATTTTATGCAGCGCTTTACATATACTATACATTCACATCAGTCCCTGCCCTCAAGAAGCTTACAGTCCAAGGTCCCTAATTCACATTCATACACACATACTAAAATATATCAACAAATTGAAGCCAAACTCCAGCTAATACTTTAACTACTTGACCTCTGGAAGATTTACCCCCCCCCCTTGCGCGGTCGTGTGAGACTGTACCCAAATAAAACGTCCGTTCCCCCCCCCACAAATGGAGCTTTCTTTTGGTGGTATTTGATCACCTCTGCAGTTTATTTTTTGCGCTTTAAACAAAAAAAAAAAAAAAACACCACACTATTTTTTACTTTTTGCTATAAAAACACAGCCAAGGAAAAAAAAAAGTCAAATTTCTTCATAAATTTAGGCCAATATGATAAAAAATCGTCCCCAATATGCATATATTGATTGGTTTGCACAAAAGTTACAGTGTCTACAAACTACGGGATATTTTAATTCATTTATTTACTAGTAATAGCGGCGATCAGTGACATAGTGGGACTGCGATACTGCGGCGGACGAATCGGACACTGACACTATAATAGTGATCAGTGCTAAAAAAAAAAATGCACTGTCACTGTACTAATGACACTGACTGGGAAGGGGTTATCAGGGGCGATCAAAGGGTTAACTGTGTACTTAGGTTGTGCTTACTCACTGTGTAGGAGGTGCTTTGACTAGGGGAAGGCATGGATCTGTGTCCCCGCTTTGCAGAAAAGCAGGATCCATGCCTTCCCTTCTGACAGAACGGCGATCTGCCTTTTTTACATAGGCAGATGTCAGTCTGCCAGTGTGTTGTGTAATCGATGGGTGCCAGCGGGCAGAGTCTGCTGGGCTCCCGCGGTGTGTGATCACAGTGGGAACGAGCTGACAGCGCAGCCCTAGACCTTGAAGGGTCAGATCATGTATTAAAGTAAGTGATCTGGCACAGAGCGGCCGCCCTGCAGCAGTAAACATATGGTGGTTTTACATAAATAAAGAGGTGATCATTGTAAGCACCCCTGTCAGTGTTGAATGGTTCGTCCCATCCCTGTAACTGCTACATCTGCGGGAGAGCTTGTTCTTTTGAAAAACAACAGACTTTCAGGCCAGATCACAAGGTGAAATTTTTTTTTAGTACATTTGGAGGGGGAGTTGCGGTGCAATTCAAAAATAAATGGTACTGTAATGTACTGAAATGCATGCAGTGTGGAAACACAATACACTCGGTGTGAATGAGCCAATCACAGTGCACATTGTTTATGGTGCGGCTTTGCTCTGCGTTGCAGCACAGGTGTATTCCGTTTGGGACATTCAAAAGGAATGCCACAGCAACCAGTGCATGCATTGTGCACCACGACTTGCTGCACTTTAATCCGCTTGCCACCCTATAAGGCCCCTTTCACATTTGTGCGACTTGTCCTGCGACTTAGGACTGCAAAGTTGCATACCAAGTCGTACCCCATGATTTCCAATGAGTACCGTTCATATCTTTGCACCTTCAACTCAAGGTAGTCCATGCAATATGTTGGTCCCACTTTGATGCGACTCGAGGTTCATAGACCTCAATATTACACAGACATTGCTTCAAGTCATGCGACTTTCAGGTCGTACAAGTGTGAAAGGGGCCCAACTGGACAGTTAGAGCGGAGCTCCAGTCAGTTTTTGTGTTTATTAAAAGTGTCAGCAGCTACAAAAAGTGGATCTGCTGACATTAAACACTCACCTGTCCCAGGATCCAGCGATGTGGCCTCCGGAACAATCAATTCTCTCCCTGGCACTGCCATTACAATTGTGGGCACAGCTTGCAGCTGGATGCTCACTGCGCCTCCTGAATGGTCGGGCAAACTTCTGGAACCTGCGATGTGTCCAAAAAGATTGCAGGGATGGAGGGGGGGGGGGGGGTAGAACTTCCACTCAAAAACATGCTGGTAGATTAGCTGGCTCCTCTCTAAATTGGCCCTAGTATGTGTGTGGATGGGAAATACTGGCCTTAGATTGTAAGCTCCTTGGGAGGGCAGGAACTAATGTGAATGAACTATATGTAAAGTGCCGGAAATAAATGGTCAGTGCTATACAAATAATAAATATCTTACAGGACTGATAGAAATGATTGGGAGCAGATCGCTCGCTCACTGCCGCAATGCCAAAGCATTCGCACAGACCAACACCAATCACCAGGAATATCGGGGGCCATTCAGAAATCACAAAGCAAAATATAGGCAGGACGAGATTAACTTCTCTGCATCCCCTGCAAATCCCCAACCTGAAATGCTTCCGTCACCCGGGTCCCCAATCTGCAATTTCCCTACAACCTATGTCTATTGGGGGAATAGATCAGAGCACGCCGGAGCTTCTCTAGGACCCAGATTCCACAGGAATGAGGGCACCAGGGAGCATAAAACAATGCAAAGCACACTCCATCCATCCATCCATCCCTCCCTCATTCACAGTCTATTCTGTGTGCTGGCTCCTGATAAGGTTTCCATTTTGCAAAAATATTATTTTTATTAATATTGTTATTACTCTTATAATGATGGATTATTATGATTTATATTAATGATAATCAAGATAATAACATTATACTGATATGATAGTCATCTGTTGGCCATCCCTATCCCTAATGTTGCTCTTTTGCTTCAACTTGCTTTTCATTGTATGGCAGAAATAATAATAATAATAATAATAATGTATTATTATTCGTATGACTTATTAGTTATTATTATTATTATTAATAATAATCTAAATTATAACATTGCCATAGTATATAAAAATCACATTATACTGATAGGATAGTCATCTGGTTGCCATTAAGGATGATCGAACAGTTCGGGTCGACCATCGGTTCGACCCGAACATTGGGTGTTCGAAATTCGGCCGAATTCCGAACTTTTTGCGGTAAAAATTCGGAATTCGACCACCAGAACCGCCCAAAATGCAATGGGACAGGAAATGGGCTTTAAAAGCCCATGATTGGCCCAGAAACATCAGTAAAATGTGATTGGAGTGACTACGGGGGCCAGAGCCCAATGAGGAGTGAATACGCCCCCCAGTATTTAACATAGCCCCGCCAAAACTCTAGCACTGTAATACAGGGGCTGTGGAAGAGAGTGGAAGCATTTGTGTTGCTCCAGTGTCATTTTGCAATTATTAGTGTAAGGAAAGGGATATGCAGTGTAGTTAGGGTACTATATACCACTATAGTTAGATTCAAACATCTAGTTTTTGTAGGGATAGCTTTAAGTGTCAGGGTGACCGTAGTGTAGTTTAGGATGACCTGACTCTACCATGTCAGGATGACCTGACTCTGCCATGTCAGGATGACCGTAGTGTAGTTCAGGGTGAACTGACACTGCCATGTCAGGGTGACCGTAGTGTAGTTCAGGGTGAATTGACACTGCCATGTCAGGGTGACCGTAGTGTAGTTTAGGATGACCTGACTCTGCCATGTCAGGATGACCGTAGTGTAGTTCAGGGTGAACTGACTCTGCAATGTCAGAGTGACCGAACTCTGCCATGTCAGGGTGACCCCACTATGCAGATTCTGGGTTAGGGGTATACATTATATATCAAAAACGACAATTTTTAAGAACTTTTTTTTGCCCGTTTCATAGTCCCTGGGGCATGAAACAGAACCCTAGGCACTTTTTAGGGTCATTTATTGGGTTTTAGGGATTCAAAATGGTGTTTTTTTGATTCCAGAAGTTCGGGTCCCATTGATTTCAATGGGGTTCTGGAATCCGAACTTTTGGAAAATTCGGGTGTTCTGGTCGAACCGAACTTTTCAAAAGTTCGATCATCCCTAGTTGCCATCCCTATGTTGATCTTTTCACTGTAAGGCCTCTTTCACACGGTCCGCTCCGCAGGCGGATCCGTGTTGCTCAGCGGGGTTCAATCCGCGATCCCCGCTGAGCGGGCGGATGACAGCTCCGTCTCCGCTTGCAGTGCGGAGAGGGAGGTGTCTCAGCCCCCGCTGCCCTCTATGGGGGATCGGATGAGAGCGGACCGCTTGTCCGCTCTCATCAGATCCGATCCGATTACTGAACGGATGGAAAAATAGGGTTTCCATCCGTCCAGATTTCAAGCACAGGATCGGATGCGGATGGCAGCGGGTGTCAGCGGAGGTGTCTCCGCTGACACCCGCTGCCCCATAGAGCTGCATGGAGGATTCCCCGGCTGACAGGCGGATCTGATCGAATTGCCCGTGTGAAAGAGCCCTATGGCAGAAATAATATCATCATAATATTATTTTTATTATTATGCAAAAGATCAACACAAGGATGACCAGCAGATAACTATCATATCACTATATTGCGATTATTTTTATTATTGTAATGTTGTTATAAATTTAGATTATTAATAACTAATAATTGTCATAAGAATAATAACATCCTATTATTCTTATAACGATTATTAGTTATTATAACATTAGTTATTAACAATCGAAATTATAACAACATTTCAATAGTAAAAATAATCACAAAATATTGATATGATAGTCATCTGTGGGACATCCCTATGTTGATCTTTTGCTTCAACTTGTTTTTCATTATATGGCAGAATTAATAATAATTATTAGTATTAATATATTATTAGAACAATGATTAGTAGTATTATAAAATACTAATAATAATCATAAGAGAAAATAACGTACTAATAATAATCATCCTAATAGTAAATCAATTATTACTACCAATAAAATGACAATTTTTATTAGTATTGTTAATAAAAATAGTAAAGTGAATACTAACAATAATCAGTCATAATAAAATTCTAACAATCAGAATTACAAACTGTTATTATTATTATTATTGCTATTATATCTGCCATGCAATAAAAAGCGAGTTGAAGTGAAAGATCAACATAGGGAATCGGTGATCAGTTGGACAACAAATATCTATCATATCTATGTACTGGGAAACTATCATATCAGTTAGTCTATGAATGGTTAGTACATGGCTTGTGATGTTCTAATGCCCCGTACACACGTGCAGATTATCTGAAGACTTTTGTCTGCAGACTTACCAAAACCATATAATATGAGGTCAAACCTAAACACTTTCAATTTGTATGCAATCCGGCAGGCCCTTGCACTACATAGAAAAGGTAAATCTGAAGACAAAAGTCTTCAGATAATCTGCACGTGTGTACGGGGCATAAGGGTCTGCCATAGGCACAATCACACATTTTAAACTATCATTATGGATTTTATTACGCTTTGCGATATTCACTTTTCTTCATATTTCATGTATGCCCCATCCTACACGTGTATCTCCGAGTGGCTCTGGACTTGTATAACCTGTATCTGATATCCCCGGCTGACCTCGGATTCTACACACTGTATTGCACAAGTCTTCCTTCACCGTCACACCGAGCGTTCCCTGGCTATAGATCTAGATTAGAAGTCAGATTTCCTTAGCCTATCTAGAATGATCAAACCTCTCTCTATACAAGAGACTACCACTCACCTCTACCACTGACCCACCAGTCCTAAAGATCATCCACTGAACATAGAAGAGTTGACCATGAAGACGGAGAAGTGTGTCCTGTTGGTGTCACAAGCCATGATATGAGGGGACGGAAGACGTACACGGCTCACACACACAGACAACAGCTACTCCAATCCACACTCATGATGAACGGTTCAATCTAAGGCAGGCGTCCTATTTTTCCTCCAGTAATCAGTGTTACAGCTTCCGTGTAAGACCCCCCGGTGACTCATCGACCAGCTTCGAAGCTTCTACAAAAATGTATTACACAAGAGAAGCCTACTGAGGACTTGTTTTTGTCGCTCGTTACCGATTTCTAACTTGGCGTGGTGACTTTCAATTAGAAAAGCCACCTAATTACATCCTATAATGTAGATTCAAGTGTATCTAAAGCCAGAGCTTGGTCTGGGGGCTTTCAAAGAAGACAGCCACCTAATAACTTCCTAAAATGTGAATTAAAATGCATCTAAAGCCAAAACTTGAGTCTGGTGGATTTCAAAGAAAAGAGTCCCCTAACCACTTCCTAAAATCTATCTAAAGCCAAAAATTTGGTCTGGTGGCTTTAGGGCAGGGGTCTTCAAACTACGGCCCTCCAGCTCTTGTGGAACTACACATCCCATGAGGCATTGTAAAACTCTGACATTCACAGACATGACTAGGCATGATGGGAATTGGAGTTCCTGAACAACTGGAGGGCCGTAGTTTGAAGACCCCTGCTTTAGGGTAACAAAGCCACCCAATAAGCCCTAAAATATAAATGAAAAAAATGCATCTAAAAAAAAAAAAAAAAAGTAAAATGTGGGTCCAATAGCGGTCAAAGAAAATAGCCACCTAACAACAACTACCTAAAATGTATCTAAAGCTAAGACTCAATCTGGTGGCTTTCAAGTAAAAGAGCCCCTTAATGTCCTAATATAAAAAAAATAAAAGTGCATCTAAAGCCACACCTTGGGTCTGGTGGGCTTCAAAGAAAAAGAGACCCCCTCCCCCCCCCAACAACTACCTACCATGTATCTAAGGCCAAAACTTGGGTCTGGTGGGCTTCAAAGACAAAGAGCCCCCACAACAACTACTTACCATGTATCTAAAGCCAAAACTTGGGTCTGGTGGCTTTCAAAGAAAAGAGCCATCTAATATCCTAAAATGTATCTAAAGCCAGAACTTGGTTAGAAGGCTTTCAAAGAAAAGAGCCATCGAAAAACCTCCTAAGGGCTCTTTCACACGGGCGATCCGATCAGATCCGCCTGTCAGTTTTTTAGGCGGATCTGATCGGATCCTCCATGCAGCTCTATGGGGCAGCGGATGTCAGCGGAGGTCACCTCCGCTGACACCCGCTGCCATCCGCATCCGATCCTGTGCTGAAATCTGGACGGATGGAAACCCTATTTTTCCATCCGTTCAGTAATAGTATCGGATCGGATGAGAGCGGACAGGCGGTCCACTCTCATCCGATCCCCCATAGAGGGCAGCGGGTGCTGAGACACCTCCCTCTCCGCTCTGCAAGCGGAGACGGAGCTGTCATCCGCCCGGCTCAGCGGGGATCGCGGATCGATCCCCGCTGAGCAACACGGATCCGCCTGCGGAGGCGGACCGTGTGAAAGAAGCCTAAGGCTCCTTTCACACGGCCGCTCCGTGTGTCCGCAAATCATCCCATCCGTTTGCGGATGATTTGCAGACATAATGTAAGTGAATGGCACTGCGGGTGTCAGCGGAATACCATCCGCTGACACCCGATTTTCCTCCTGTCAGTTCTGTTCCGTTTTTATGAATGGAACAGAACCCCATTTTTCCTTCCGTGTAAAAAACGGAAAGGAAGGAAAATTGGATGTCAAGCGGTGTCATCCGCTGACATCCGCAGTGCCATATACTTACATTATGTCCGCATATCATCCGCAAACGGATGGGATGATATGCGGGCGCACGGAGCGGATGACACAAATGTCATCCACTCCGTGGAAAAAAAAAAAAAGAGTCCCGCAGCGGACTTAAGCAGCGGAGCGGCCGTGCGAAAGGAGCCTAAGTTGTATCTAAAAGCTAAAACCTGGTCTGGTGGCTTAAAGAGCCCCCTAATAATATCCTAAAATACAAAATAGAAAGTGCATCTAAAGCCAAAACTTGGGTGTGGTGGGTTTAAAAGAGGCCCCCCCCCCCCCAAACAACTACATGCAATGTACCTAAAGCCAAAACTTGGGTGTGGTGGGTTTAAAAGAGCCCCCCCCAAACAACTACATGCAATGTACCTAAAGCCAAAACTTGGGTCTGTTGGCTGTCGAAGAAAAGAGCCCCCTAATATTATCCTAAAATGTATCTAAAGCCAGAACTTGGTTAGAAGGCTTTCAAAGGAAATAGCCGTCCAAAAACCAAGTTGTATCTAAAAGCTAAAACGTGGTCTGGTGGCTTTCAAATAAAAGAGCCCCCTAATCACTTCCTAAAGCCAAAACTTGGTCTGGTGACTTTCAAGTAACAGAGCCACCCATTAAGTCCTAAAATATGAATTAAATGTGTCTCTAGGCCAAAAAGTGGTCTGGTGACCCCCAAATAACATCCTACATTTTTTCTTGACTAGAGTAAGGAAGGGTTAGAACCCGTCAATTTATATTGCTGGAAATGTGTAAAGTTGGCCAAACACTGACCAGATTTTGGCCAGTTTCTTATGGACCAGAAGAAATGTGCTCAGTGTGTGAATTGTGCCCAAAATCTCTCAACTAAAAAGGTGTAAAACCATTCGCCAAACAGTGGCGGCATCCAATCAGAAGCAGGCTCTTTGGTATAGCCATGGCGGGAGATTGGTTAATCCGCACCGTGGAACATGGATGGAAGAATCTGTTTTGCCAAAGAAAAAAATAAATAAATAAATAAGTGTCTCTATAGTTCACACTTGCAGAGCGTTAAGACCCCATTCACACAGGGGCGACACTACTTGCTGGGGCGACCTGTGAAGTCGCGGTGCACAGCTTGCACCGCGACCTCGGCGCGACATGCACGGACTTCATATAATTGAAGTCAATGCAGGTCGCCTCCAGGTCGCCCCAAAGTAGTACAGGACACTTTTTCTAAGTCGGAGCGACTTGTGTCACTCCTATTAGAACGGGTCCTGTGCTAATCAATGGCAGGCGACTTGTCAGGCGACCAAGTCGCCTGACAAGTCGCGCTAGTGTGAATGGGGTCTAAAAGCATGTGGTTGACTCCCCCATCCCCCGCTGTAGTCGATGAGTGGTCAGTGCCCATACTTCTGCTGTGGCGGTCCCGGGATTTGAAATCTGCGCTCTTCCATCTGTAGGGCTTCTGGGACAGATCAGAGTGATCTGTGTCTGCGCCGACCAATCAGAATGGCTCTGATCTCTCCTGGAAGCCCTACAGATAGAAGAGCTCGGGTTTCAAATCCATGGAGAATTCTGGGCACTGACAGCTCATCACCCATGGAGGGAAGTACAGCGGGGACCAGGGAGGGGGGAGGGGTGTTTATTTTTTCTGAAAAAGGTGAACACTTTACAGTAGTCACCAGGACAAGTCCCATCAATCTCCATCATGGGGACACAGACCAGCATATGAAGGTAAGAGGTCCAATCACTGTGAGCTCTGTGTTATCCCAGCACAGGGGTTACGTGTATTCCCCTACCAGAGTCCCATTCATTTCTATGGGGACAGGAGGCTGTGTCTTCATAGGACATCGTTTTGGTAGCCATACACATTACAATCTGGTTGTACAACCCCAGTACACCCTAATGTACCAAAACGTTGCAATATAGAGGAATAAATGTATCCAATCTAATCAATGCCTATCAAATTGCACATCCTTATATTATAGTTGATGGCAGACCTAAAAGGAGATTGTACAATCAGATTGTATAGTGTATGGGTAGTTTAGGGGTCACCTTACATGCTACAATCTTTATACCATTTTTTTTTTTTACTAGTAATGGCGGCAGTCATCGATTTTTTGCGGGACTGCGGCATTGCAGCGCACAGATCGGACCCCTAACTGACATTTTTTGGGGGAGGGACCAGTGACACTACAGTAATCAGTGTTAAAATAATGCACTGTTACTGTACTAATGACACTGGCAGGGAAGGGGTTAACACAGAGGCAATCAAAGGGTTAAAAGTGTCCCTAGGTGGTGTTTTCTAACTGGGGGGGGGGGCGGGTTATGGGATCATGGCAGGGACTTGGGATCCTAAATAGGAAGAACACAGGCTCTCTGTGCTGATTGCTGACAGAAGTCATTCTGTATCCGCGGGGAGAAGTCGCGGATGCCATGCGGCAGTGACACCCCCTGATTGGTCGCAGATCGCAGTGCAAACTGTGAAATGATGCAGGAATCGGATTGCATAGATGTGACCACCCATGTGATCCGATTCCAGTGCGACACAAAAAAGGATCCTGCATCACTTTGGTGCGAATGTGATTTCAGCCTTACAGTTTGTATGGCTGAAATGGCATTGCACAGACATCGCATGTGGATGATTAGAAGTTGAGTGCCCCCTCCAAGGAGATTGTAAGGGCGAGTGCCCCCTCCAAGAAGATTGTAAGGGCGAGTGCCCTCCCCTAAGGAGATTGTAAGGGCGAGTGCCCCCTCCAAGGAGATTGTAAGGGCGAGTGTCCCCCCCCCCCCCAAGGAGATTGTAAGGCAAGTGCCCCCCCCTAAGGAAATTGTAAGGCGAGTGCCCCCTCCTGAGATTGTAAGGCGAGTGCCCCCCCCTAAGGAGATTATAAGGCGAGTGCCCCCCCCTAAGGAGATTGTAAGGCAAGTGCCCCCCTCCTAAGGAGATTGTAAGGCAAGTGCCCCCCCTAAGGAGATTGTAAGGCGAGTGCCCCCCCCTGAGATTGTAAGGCGAGTGCCCCCCCCTGAGATTGTAAGGCGAGTGCCCCCCCCATAAGGAGATTGTAAGGCGAGAGCCCCCCCATAAGGAGATTGTAAGGCGAGAGCCCCCCCCTAAGGAGATTGTAAGGCGAGAGCCCCCCCATAAGGAGATTGTAAGGCGAGAGCCCCCCCCCTAAGGAGATTGTAAGGCGAGTGCCCCCCCTTAAGGAGATTGTAAGGCGAGTGCCCCCCCTTAAGGAGATTGTAAGGCAAGTGCCCCCCCCTAAGGAGATTGTAAGGCAAGTGCCCCCCCCTAAGGAGATTGTAAGGCAAGTGCCCCCCCCTAAGGAGATTGTAAGGCAAGTGCCCCCCCCTAAGGAGATTGTAAGGTGAGTGCCCCCCCCTAAGGAGATTGTAAGGTGAGTGCCCCCCCTAAGGAGATTGTAAGGCAAGTGCCCCCCCTAAGGAGATTGTAAGGTGAGTGTCCCCCTCCCTAAGGAGATTGTAAGGTGAGTGCCCCCCCCTAAGGAGATTGTAAGGTGAGTGCCCCCCCCCCCCCCCTAAGGGGATTGTAAGGTGAGTGTCCAGCTTCTCTGCTCAGATCTCAGGGAAGGAGTATTGAATGACCCCCCATCCCCATGGAGGAGCTCAGAACCTCCCCTGGGCGGGGAGAGGATGATATCTGCCTCCTGATTGGTGATCACACCGGACATCCGACCAATGGGAGAACTTCCAGTCACATTTATACTTTGTATCTTTTCTTCTATATTTCTGATCACATCGTATTCTTCCCATATCACCGATCTCCACACATCCAACTCAGATCATACAATCAGATTGTACAGTGTATGGTCTGTAGATCTAATAGAGACCATAAATTTTAATAGCACAGTAAATGGTCTGTGGATCTAACAGAGTTCATACCATCAGATTGTACAGTGAATGGTCAGATCTAATGGATCATACAATCGGATTGCTGAGTGTATAATCAGTAGAGCAAATGGAGATCATAGGATTGAAATGGACAGGAAATGGTCTGTAGATCTAACGGAGATCATACAATCAGATTGTACAGTGAATGGAGAGATCTAACAGAGAGCATACAATCGGATTGCATAGATCATGGTAAGTAGATATAATAGAGATCATACAAGCGGATTGTACAGTGAATGGTCAGATCTAATGGAGATCATACAATCGGATTGCAGTTTATGGTAAGTAGATATAATAGAGATCATACAATCGGATTGCAGAGTGAGTGGTCAGATCTAACAGAGATCATACAATCAGATTGCATAGTGTATGGCTGGTAGATATGACAGAGATCATACAGATTGTACAGTGAACGGTCAGTAGATCCAATGTAGATCATACAATCGGATTGTATAGCACAAGCTGGTCATACACTATACAATCTGTGACCGATCTCAGTGATCTGAGAAGCTCTCAGTACATTGATATCAGTTCGGTCCTCACACTTCATATCTCATCTATAGAAGATCGTCCGATCAGATTGTATAGTGTCTGGTGACCTCTATGGCCCCCACTACTACAACTACAACTCCTCCCCCATGCTGGGACCCTCAGCGGTCACCTATCTCCGGCACCCCGGACTCTCTCCGGACACGGAGATCACTCAGCCATCGTCCGCCATTACCCTCCCTCCTACCCACGCATCTTACCTGCCCCAGCTGCTCAGCAGCCAATCAGACTCCTCCGAGAGACGGTCAGCGGCCAATCACAGGGAAGCATCCCACCCCCTTCGCGAAGAGCTCTAGCAGCACGGCCGATCACACCGCACAGCTGTAAGCGAATGCGGCTCTGATTACTCTCCACCAGCTCTTGCCTCCCACAAGCCGCGCCTACCGCCCGTCCGCATTGGTCGGCTCTCGGAAGCGGAGGCCAATAAGGGCGGGTCTCGGGTGTGGCTTTAGAAGCCGGCGCGTGCCGCACCCGCCTCCCTTCGCTGCCAGTGTGTGTGACTAAGCGGGCGTGGGCTGGGAGAGCGAGAGAGAGAGGGGGGGGATGAGTCACGTGTCCACGTCACGATGTGTGCCGGGGGCGGAGCTGCGCTGATAGACAGGGCTGGCCAGGGATGCGTTGTCACGGTAACACCTCAGCAGAGGCCTCTAGTGGTCAGCTATGCTAAGTAATGAGGAGTTCTATGGAGAAGCCAGGACTCCAGTGTTCACTCTATAACCAGAGCAAGGACTCCAGTGTTCACTACACGACCAAAGCAAGGACTCCATAACCAGAGCCAGGACTCCGGTGTTCACTACACAATCAGAGCCAGGACTCCGGTGTTCACTACACAACCAGAGCCAGGACTCCGGTGTTCACTTCCATAACCAGAGCCAGGACTCCAGTGTTCACTTCCATAACCAGAGCCAGGACTCCAGTGTTCACTACACAACCAGAGCAAGGACTCCAGTGTTCACTACATAACCAGAGCCAGGACTCCGGTGTTCACTACATAACCAGAGCCAGGACTCCGGTGTTCACTTCCATAACCAGAGCCAGGACTCCAGTGTTCACTTCCATAACCAGAGCCAGGACTCCAGTGTTCACTTCCATAACCAGAGCCAGGACTCCGGTGTTCACTTCCATAACCAGAGCCAGGACTCCAGTGTTCACTTCCATAACCAGAGCCAGGACTCCGGTGTTCACTACATAACCAGAGCCAGGACTCCGGTGTTCATTACATAACCAGAGCCAGGACTCCAGTGTTCACTCCATAATCAGAGCCAGGACTCCAGTGTTCACTACACGACCAGAGCCAGGACTCCGGTGTTCACTCCATAATCAGAGCCAGGACTCCGGTGTTCACTACACAATCAGAGCCAGGACTCCAGTGTTCACTTCACAACCAGAGCCAGGACTCCGGTGTTCATTACACAACCAGAGCCAGGACTCCGGTGTTCACTTCACAACCAAAGCCAGGACTCCAGTGTTCACTACACGACCAGAGCCAGGACTCCGGTGTTCACTCCATAATCAGAGCCAGGACTCCGGTGTTCACTACACAATCAGAGCCAGGACTCCAGTGTTCACTTCACAACCAGAGCCAGGACTCCGGTGTTCATTACACAACCAGAGCCAGGACTCCAGTGTTCACTTCACAACCAGAGCCAGGACTCCGGTGTTCACTTCACAACCAAAGCCAGGACTCCAGTGTTCACTTCACAACCAGAGCCAGGACTCCGGTGTTCATTACACGACCAGAGCCAGGACTCCAGTGTTCACTACACAACCAGAGCCAGGACTCCGGTGTTCACTACATAACCAGAGCCAGGACTCCAGTGTTCACTTCACAACCAGAGCCAGGACTCCAGTGTTCACTACATAACCAGAGCCAGGACTCCGGTGTTCATTACACGACCAGAGCCAGGACTCCAGTGTTCACTACACGACCAGAGCCAGGACTGCAGTGTTCACTACACAACCAGAGCCAGGACTCCATAACCAGAGCCAGGACTCCGGTGTTCACTACACAACCAGAGCCAGGACTCCGGTGTTCACTTCCATAACCAGAGCCAGGACTCCAGTGTTCACTACATAACCAGAGCCAGGACTCCGGTGTTCATTACATAACCAGAGCCAGGACTCCAGTGTTCACTACACGACCAGAGCCCGGACTCCGGTGTTCACTACACAACCAGAGCCAGGACTCCGGTGTTCACTACACGACCAGAGCCAGGACTCCGGTGTTCACTCCATAATCAGAGCCAGGACTCCAGTGTTCACTACACGACCAGAGCCAGGACTCCGGTGTTCACTACACAACCAGAGCCAGGACTCCGATGTTCACTTCACAACCAAAGCCAGGACTCCAGTGTTCACTACACGACCAGAGCCAGGACTCCGGTGTTCACTACATAACCAGAGCCAGGACTCCAGTGTTCACTTCACAACCAGAGCCAGGACTCCAGTGTTCACTACACAACCAGAGCCAGGACTCCGATGTTCACTTCACAACCAAAGCCAGGACTCCAGTGTTCACTACACAACCAGAGCCAGGACTCCGATGTTCACTTCACAACCAAAGCCAGGACTCCAGTGTTCACTACATAACCAGAGCCAGGACTCCGATGTTCACTTCACAACCAAAGCCAGGACTCCAGTGTTCACTACATAACCAGAGCCAGGACTCCAGTGTTCACTACACAACCAGAGCCAGGACTCCAGTGTTCACTTCACAACCAGAGCCAGGACTCCAGTGTTCACTACATAACCAGAGCCAGGACTCCGGTGTTCATTACACGACCAGAGCCAGGACTCCAGTGTTCACTACACAACCAGAGCCAGGACTCCGGTGTTCACTACACAACCAGAGCCAGGACTCCGGTGTTCACTCCATAATCAGAGCCAGGATTCCGGTGTTCACTACACAATCAGAGCCAGGACTCCAGTGTTCACTTCACAACCAGAGCCAGGACTCCGGTGTTCACTAATCGAGTCTGTGGTACCCGTATGATCAAAGCAGGAAGGAGCCGCCACCGGCTCACGTTTGCGCTCCCTACCCAGAAGAGCCGAATTACGTATATATACGTGATCTGGCGCAGAGGTGCCACCCTGTAGCTGTAAATCTTATAGGGCGGTCAGCAAGTGGTTAATAACATAACCTAAGAAAACTGAAAATTGTCCTGGGCAGGAAGGGGGTGAAAGTCCGGTATTGAAGTGGTTAACCCAACGCAGTGACCAGGGGGGGGGGGGTTGTACGAACGCCATGGCAGTAATTATACCCCTTGTACCAAACGTAACCCTTTCAAGTAAATGCAGCTGTGCTACAACCTCATACATTGCAACCTCTGAGGACCTGAGCTTCCACAGCCATGCTGTTAACCCCTGTGACCCTGAAGCAGGATGGTGGGGCAGTCCCCAGGACAGAAGGTCCGGATGACCTGCAAGAGTTGATTATGCCTGCCAGGAGTCGGAGTACCTCCAAGTACTATATCCTCCCTGACCAGCTGGGTGCAATGAGAGCCACTGGAATACCTTCCATCTCAGTCTTGAGCTATAGAGGAGGAAAGGCACAGATCAAGTGGAACCAGTGGCGAAACTACCAGGGTCACAGAGGTCGCATTTGCGACCGGGCCCTGGCGTTTCACCACTGTAGGGGGCCCTTCGCCCCCACCCACAGCAAAATCAGTTTAGACACTGTGCTAATTTCCAGAGCCCAGTGCCAGGGAACAAGCTCTGGCACCGAGCGCTTGCCTAATGTAGAGCGCTAGCGTAGGCACCCAGGACACCTCCCCGCCTCTCTTGGGGGGTGCCCATTGTCCCACATGCTGGATCCTCCCTCTTGGCTCTGATGTTCTCTCCTCTCCTTCAGGTGCGGCCGTGCGGGAGACACGTGTAGGAGAAGGAGGCATGTCGTTCACCAGAGGAGCGAAGAGTGTTCCCGCTATTACTGCCACCATGGGCGAAAACCCTGCGGAGCAAAGCCAGGAACAGATCCAACAGCCTGCTCCCCCCCCCCCCCCTGTCTGGGATACCGGTATCCGGAGGGTGCCTGACGGCGGACTCACGTTTTGCACCGGAGGAGAATGAGAGTTCCTTGGAGTGGTACGTCCCCAATGTGCCACCATTACTCTGAAAGTGCAGGCGTGGGTTCAATGTGGGCAATGTGGTGATCTGCTGCTCTGGGCAGAGAAGGGTGAGGGCTGTCCCAGGAAGCTTACTGTTATGTGGGAGACCGGCTTCACCCAGGAGGTGACAGGGAACTAGTCGAAGTTCCTCAGCGGAGCAGGAAGGGGCATGTTCAGGCTCATGATGCAGCTGGAGGCCCTGCCAGCAGTCGGTGGGCCTACAGTCTGTGGGAAGGGAGTTTGGTCGCAGAGCTCCATGAGATTCCAGAGAGTGCTGAGTTGAGCTGAGGGGATCCGGTGCGCTGAGAACCAGCGGAGAGTGAGAGGGGTCCCGTCCCAGGAAAGCCTACACAGGTCGTGAGTACTGAGGATTGCCCCTGGGGGTCTGCATGAAGTGTTAGAGGAGGCCACTCCGGAGAAGGTTCTTGGATCCAGTGTCAGCTAGTTGTAAAGGGGGTACCTAGGTTGAGGACCCTGAAGTTACAGAGGGGGTGCATAGTCAGTGGACCCCGAAGAGCTAAAAGTGTAAAGAGGGCGCCTGCAGTTTGGGCCCTGAATTGTACAGAGTGCCAGTTGAGAGTTGCGGCCATACAGGAATTCAAGTCAAGCTACCTCAAGCCAGTGCAAGGCTAGGAGGGAGTAGTCAGTGACTTTGCAGTGCAGCTGTGTCAGTAGTTCAATACTTCACAGTCATGGGTCTTCTGGACTTAAAGTCAAGGATTCAGCACTTCTTCCAAGTTACAGTGTGTTTCAAGCGTCAGTGAGCGTTGGCTAGCGTCAGCTGGCCTCAAGACAGCGTTAACAGACATTTGTCAGGAAAAAGTCCCAAGTTGTACTTAGTTGAGCCGAAAGGAGTATCCCACTCATTCCCTTCTCCCATCCCCTTCAAATACAGTAAAAACAACAAACAAAGATGCCGGAGTTGTCCATGTGTCAGTTCTCACATCCAGGGCTACACCTCACATGGGCTGGAGAGGTAACCGGTAACGATTGACAGACCCACATCAGGCCACAGAAATGGAAAACCTGCTACATAAGCAACTGATAGTTTATTTAAAATAGATAAATCCTACTCACATGTAAAGAATATAAGAACAGCACAGCACAAAGCAAAGTAAAGCCCACGCAGGTGTTCCCTTCCGTGGTTGTTGTGAGGGTGAACAGCAGACAGCCCGACCTTAGCCAGAGTAGATGTCAGAGAAACCTCGAAGTAGACCAATTCCCCAGATCTGGGGAAGGGTACAGAAAAATTTCTGCTGCATTGAAGGTCCCAATGAGCACAGTGGCCTTCATCATCCGTAAATGGAGACTCGTCCTAGAGCAGACCACCTGGCCAAACTGAGCGATCAAGGAAGAAGCGCCTTAGTCAGGGAGGTGACCCAGAAACGGAAGTTCACTCTGACTGAGCTCCAGTGTTTCTCTGTGGAGAGAGGAGAACCTTCCAGAAGAACAACCATCTCTCCAGCACTCCACCAATCAGGCCTGTATGGTAGAGTGGCCAGACGGAAGCCACTTCCTCAGTAAAAGGCACATAACATCCACCTTGAGTTTGCCAAAAGGCACCTGAAGGACTCTCAGACCATGAGAAACAAAATTCTCTGGTCTGATGAAACAAAGATTGAACTCTTTGGCCTGAATGGCAAGCGTCATGTCTGGAGGAAACCAGGCACCGCTCATCACCTGGCCAATACCATCCCTACAGTGAAGCATGGTGGTGGCAGCATCATGCTCAGGGATGTTTTTTAAGTGGCAGGAATTGGAAGACTAGTCAGGATCAAGGGAAAGATGAATGCAGCAATGTACAGAGACATCCTTGATGAAAAACTGCTTCAGAGCGCTCTGGACCTCAGACTGGGGCGAAGATTCATCTTCCAACAGGACAACAACCCTAAGCACACAGCCAAGATAACAAAGAAGTGACTACGGGACAACTCTGTGAATGTTTATGAGTGACACAGCCAGAGCCCAAACTTGAACCCAATCAAACATCTCTGCAGAGATCTGAAAACAGCTGTGCACCGACACTCCCCATCCAACCTGGTGGAGCTTGAGAGGTCCTGCAAAGAAGAATGGGAGAAACTGCCCAAAAAAAGGTGTGCCAAGCTTGTAGCATCATACTCAAAAACTTGAGGCTGTAATTGGTGCCAAAGGTGCTTCAACAAAGTATTGCGCAAAGGCTGTGATACTTATGTACATGGGATATTTTGTTTTTGTTTTTTATTTTTAAATAAATTTGCAAAGATTTTAAACAAACTTCTTTCATAATGTCATTATGGGGTATTGTTTGTAGACTTTTTCGGAAAATAATAAATGCAATCAATTTTGGAATAAGGCAGTAACATAAGAAAATGTGGAAAGAGTGAAGCGCTGTGAATACTTTCTGGATGCACTGTAGTTGAAAGTAAATCTAAAGGAAATTGAATAAGAAAGTTGTATAATGTATGTCCAGCTTAAAGGAACACAGGATCCATGCCTTTCCTCCTCACAGAATGGCAATTTGTCTTGTTTTCATAGGCAGATCGCCGTTCTGCCTGTGTACTGAATAATCGGCGGGTGGCGGCGGACATTAGGTCTGCAGTACCCACCGCTGGGCTCCCGCTGTGTGTGATCACAGCGGGAGCGGGTCCCTGGTGGCATGCGTGTGCCCTTGACTGGGAGAGACAGATCATGTACTGGGTAAGTGATCTGCCACAAAGCAGCCACCCTGCCGCAGTATATGTACAGTGGGCGGCCCGCAGGTGGTTAATATAAAATAAAGTAACAAAAATTAAAAAATGACTGACAACAGTGGTGGAGCTACCAAGTCACAAAGGTCGCACTTGCGCCAGGTCCTGGTGTTTTAGCCACCATGGGGGGGCTCCGAGCCCTCTTGTCCATATCAGTGTCTGACCTCACAAATGCACTTCTGGAAGAATGATCAAACATTCCCATAGACACACTCCTAAACCTTGTGGACAGCCTTCCCAGAAGAGTTGAAGCTGTTATAGCTACAAAGGGTGGGCCAACTCAATACTGAACCCTACGGACCAAGACTGGGATGTCATTAACCAGTTCTGGACCGGAAGGATTTGCCCCCTTAATGACCAGGCCATTTTTTGCGATTCGGCACTGCAGTACTTTAACGGACAATTGCACGGTCGTGCGACTCTGTACTGAAATAAAATTGATGCCTTTTTTCCCCACAAATAGAGCTTTCTTTTGGTGGTATTTGATCACCTGTGCGATTTTTATTTTTTGCGCTATAAATAAAAAAATAGCGACAATTCTAAAAAAAAAAAAAAAAAAAAAAAAAAGAAAAACAATATTTTTCACATACTGCTATATAACACTCGAAAAAAATTAAAAAACACATTTTTTCATCCTTTTAGGCAAATTTGTGGCCAGATTTTCGCTGATCTGCGATTTTTAGCGGGACTGCGACATTGCGGCGGACAGATTGGACCCTTAACTGACATTTTTTACACTTTTTGGGGGGCCAGTGACATTACTACAGTAATAATCAGTGCTTAAAATATGCACTGTTACTGTAATAATGACACTGGCAGGGAAGGGGTTAACCTAGGAGTGATCAAGGGGTTACTTGTGAGCCTAGAGGGTGTTTTCTAACTTTGGGGGGATGGGCTTGTAAAATGATTAGAGAGATCTGTGATCCTATATATAGAAGGATCAGAGGCGCTCTGTGATCATTTCAGAGAGAACAACGGTCGGCTGTGTTTACTTCTCTCTCAGCGGGGAGCGATCGCGAGTGGCCAGCAGCAATTGGTGCTGCTGGTCCTGTGGATCGGCATCCCCGTTGTCTAGTGGGTGCGGGAACGCGCCAGTGGTGGCGTGCGCTTGCCCCCCAGGAGCGCTCCCACAGATTGTTACGGTACGGATCAATAAGGTACGGTACGGCACAGCAGAGCCAGCCTGCGGCAGTATATATGCGGCGGGCAGTCGGCAAAGGCAGGCATCCCAATACTTTTGACAATACAGTGTATGTACTGTGCTGGGTGGGCAAGTGGCTAAAGTATAACTAAAGGCAAAACTTTTCTTTTTTTAGTTTTGTATAGAGTGGAGAGGGTTAGAACACCTGTCAGGTTTTTATTGCTGTTTGTTTCCCATTAGGGAGATTCACCCTTTCTACCTGTCCTGTTTTCCTTTATCACCAAAAGTAAAAGTAAAATAAAACCCAAATTTAGGTTGTCCCCAGAACAGTTTTAGAGGGGAAATCTTCCAATGGGGCCAATAGTTCTGGTGTCAACCAGAGATTCCCTTAACCACTTAAGCCCCGGAAGATTTTACCCCCTTCCTGACCCGGACAATTGCGCGGTCGTGCGAAGCTGTACCTAAACAAATTTGACGTCCCTTTTTTCCCACAAACAGAGCTTTCTTTTGGTGGTATTTGATCACCTGTGCGATTTTTTGATCATGCGCTATAAACAAAAAAAGAGCGACAATTTTGCAAAAATAACAATATTTTTCACATTTTTTTATATGAAATTCCCCAAAAAAAATGTAAAAATCAAATTTTTTTAACATTTTCGGCCAATTTGTTTTATGCTACATATGTTTGGTAAAAAAAATCACAAAAAGCGTATTTTGATTGGTTTGCGCAAAAGTTATTGCGTTTACTAACAAAGGGAAAGATTTTTGCCATTTTTGTTGCCGCCAAGTAATGGCGGCAATCTGCAATTTTTTTTGCGGGACTGCGACATTGCGGCGGACAGATCAGACCCTTGACTCACATTTTTTACACTTTTGGGGTTACCAGTGACATTTCTACAGTAATCAGTGCTATACATATGCACTGTTACTGTAAAATGACACTGGTAGTGAAGGGGTTAACTTTTCTTGAGAGGGAGGGGCTGTGTGTGTCCCTAGGGGCGTGCTTCTAACTGTGATTGGCTGTGGCTTGAGCTGTAGGAACAATGATCAACGGTCCTACATAGTAGAACCGTATGATCACTGTTTCTACACAGGGGAGAATGACAGGCGGCTTGTTTACATTAGCCGCCTGCCTTTCTCCCTCTCCACCGACGATCGCCGAGTGACCGGTGGACATCGGATCCGCCAGTCACAAGCGCGGGGGGGGCCGTGACCGCGCGGGAGCGCGCCTCCGGCGGTGCACGCTCGCTCCCCAGAGCCTCACAGGCTAGTGACGTACCCATACGTCACTTTGCCTGTGAGGGGCTGACCGCCGCAGTATATGTACTTGCGGCGGTCGGCAAGTGGTTAAGGCCCCTTTCACACATGCCGCCCTGTCAGCAGACTCAGTTTATTTCAGCGGGGGATAGATCCGCCGATCCCCCACTGAGCATGAGGATGACACCTGTTCGCACTGTGTGCGGAGACACAGCTGTCAGTTCCCCATACATCTCTATGGGGGAATCGGATGGGAACAGACCGTCGGTCCGTTCTCAGCCGATCCCATCCGATCTGCTGGAGGGATGGAAAATAGGGTTTCTATCCGTCCAGATTTGACGGATCGGATCGGATGTCAGCAGACATGTCTCCACTGACATCCGATGCCCCATAGAGATGCATGGGGGGACCGTTCAGATCCGCCAAAAAAACTGACAGGCGGGTCTGAACGGTCCGCCTGTGTGAAAGAGCCCTGAGAGTGATTTTTTCTCACTTCCTGTTTGGCTATGGGACAGGAAGTGAATGGAAATCTCTACAGTGGGACACAGGTGGCAAAAATAAACCTTACAGGGGTTATAACCCCCCCTTACTCCATCCAAAAAAGTTTTGCCTATAGATCTACTTTAAGTTCATTCTTATTAGTTTGATGAATACGTGTGATTTCCAGTAGGTTTATGTTGTGTCCTATGAGAAGAGGAATGTGGAGGATCGGGGTTTTTGTAAGCCTTCTCATGTGACCTTGAATCATGCCATAATAATTTATTCTGATTGAGGATTGTGTAACTATTGTTGCAGTTTTTTCCTGACCTGTCCTTGTGAACAAGCAGGAAAAGAATATACTTTATGTTGTGTTGCAGCATTGTATTGGACCTTATAAAACGATCTGCGGGCCCATTCACACTTGTGTTCCGCTAATGCACGTTAACACATGTTCTGGCACACATTAATCACTTTTCTTCTGCTGCATTTTTTTATTTTTTATTTAAATCCTTTGCACGCGTTAAAATGTGTATTTTTTGCTAGAAACTTTTATAACCACTTCAGCTCTGAAAGGTTTACCCCCCCCCCCCCTTTCATGGCCAGGCCATTTTTTTGCGATACGGTACTGCGTTATTTTAACTGATAAATGCACGGTCGTGCAACGCTGTATACATTTAAAATGTATGTCCTCTTTTCCCCACAAATAGAGCTTTCTTTTGGTGGTATTTGATCACCTCTGCTTTTTTTTTTACTATTTACGCTATAAACAACCGATAATTTAGCAAAAAAAAAAAACATTTTTTTTACTTTCTGCTATAAAACATATCCAACAAAAAAAGGAAAATAATTCTTCATCAATTTAGACCAATATGTATTCTGCAACGTTTTTGGTAACAAAATATTTCTAATAAGCGTATATTGATTGGTTGTGCGCAAAAGGTACCATACAGCGTCTATAACCTAAGGGATATATTTTTGGAATTTTTATGTATTTTTTTTTTTTACTAGTTATGACTGCGATCTGCAACTTATAGAGGGACTGCAACAATTGCGGCGGACAAATCGGAAACCGAACTAACACTTTTAACACTTTTTGGGGACCAGTGACATTATTACAGTGATCAGTGCTAAAAAAATATGCATTGCCACTGTACTAATGATACTGGCAGGGAAGGGGTTAACATCAGTCATGCCGCCTCATCAGTGTCCATCAGTGCCGCCTCATCAGTGCCTCCTTATCAATGCCCATCAGTGCCGCCTCATCAGTGCCTCCTTATCAATGCCCATCACGCTGCCAGCACAGTTAACAGTGGCTAATAGAAAGCCAATCACGGCAGTCACATGATAATAAACCCCACCTCCCGGCATCTAAAACCCCTTAAAAGGGAGGGGCGGGCACCAAGGGGTTAAGATTAGTTAGTATAGAATTCTAATTTAAAAGTCTTTACAGGTTACCAGTTTAGAGTTAGGCTTGTTCTATGGCCCTAAAATTATCGCTCCCACTTTGGCATTCACATTGATACCCCACATGCATGAATCAATTTATTTTATATATATATATATATATATATATATATATATATATATATACACAGTATGTGTGTGCTCTACTCTGCGCATTTGCATTGTTTGTACAGGGGGTCTTTTACATTCTTTCTTTCTTTCAAAAAAAGAGCGACAATTCTGAAAAAAAAACAATAGTTTTACTTACTGCTATAAAACATTTCCACTAAATAAAAAATTAAAAATCACATTTTTTTCATCATTTTAGGCCAATTTGTATTCTGCTACATATTTTTGGTAAAAAAAATCCCAATATGTGTATATTGATTGGTTTGCGCAAACGTTATCGCGTCTACAAACTAAGGGAAAGATTTTTGTCATTTTTCTCATTTTATTTTTTGCTAGTAATGGGAGTGGGACTGCGACATTGCGGCAGACAGATCAGACCCCTAACTGATACTTTTGGGGGGACCAGTGACATTACTACAGTAATCAGTGCTAAAAATATGCACTGTTACTGTAATAATGACACTGGCAGGGAAGGGGTTAACACCAGGGGTATTTGTCCCTAGGGGATGCTTTCTAACTGTGTGGGGGATGGGCTTGCTGGATGAACACAGAGACCTGTGTTTCTAAATGAGAGGAAAACCGGATCCCTGTGTTCATTACTGACAGAGCAGTGGTCTGCCGTGTTTACCATGAGAGCGCCCGCGGTTGCCCAGCGACAATTGTGGCTGCTGGACCCGCTGATTGGCTCCCCCTGCGGCCAAACGGTGTGTGCACGCGCCTCTGGCAGCGCCCCAGCTAGCGGTCCCGCAAAGCGACGTACGGGCAGGGGCAGACTGGCAACGTTCGGCCCAGGGGGCAAGTACAAACCAGAGGCCCATGATGCAGCGACTCAGCCCCCTCCCACTTTCCCTCACCCCCCCTCCCACTCTTTCAATCCATCTCCTGACCTCCATTCCAAGCTGAAGCCCTGCTCCAGATACTCTCTACTTACCAGCTGAATCCAGGTTCATGACCTGGCTACCAGGGGGAGGTTGGGGGGGGGGGGGGGGTAGCTGGGACAGCTTTCTTGGTGCTGGCCAGGGCAGAAAAGTCTCTAGTGGGGCATGGAACTGGCCTCTGCTCAGACACAGTTTACCCCTTCCATGCTGGGGGGGGAGGCCTGCGCTTTGTCCTTGTCCTCATCCCGCACTCAGTAGGTCAGCGGTGGGGACTTTTTACTTCTCTTCGCCAAGAATCCTTTAGGCATGTCTGTGGCAGAAGCGGTGCCTTTTTACGGGGCATCAGAGTGGCCCAGGGGCCAGGCAATTGCCCCCCTGCCCTCTGGCCCAGTCCTCCCCTGCCTGCAGTAAAACTACTGTGGCTGGTCGGAAAGTGGTTAAACAACAATGCTATCAAAAGGGGCTAACATGCCCCCTATGTGATAGCAGGGGCAGGTGACAGGTCCTCTTTCTAGAGACATCGAGATTCTATTAGACCCTCAATGTCTCAACTTCAGCTAATCAAGCACAGATCCCCGATACCTGATGTCAGCCCATCCCTGGTGATTGTTCCCGAGAAACACAGAACGGCCGTCTGCCTATGAAAACAAGGCAGATCGCTGCTCTGTAAAGGGAGGAAGATGGAGATCCTGTGTTTCTGCCAAGCAGGAACACGGATCTCTGTCTTTCCACATTCAAAGCATCCCCCACACAGTTAGTAAGCACTCCCAGTAAATACATTTAACCCTTTGATCGCCCCTAATGTTAACCCCTTCCCTGCCAGTGTCATTAGTACAGTGACAGTGCATTTGTTTTAGCACTGATCACTGTATTGGTGTCACTGGTTCCCAAAAAGTGTAACTTAGGGGGAGATTTACTAAAATTGGTGCACACATAATCTGGTGCAGCTGTGCACGGTAGCTAATCAGCTTCCAGGTTTTATTGTCATAAGCCTAATTGAACAACCGGAAGTTAAAAGCTGATTGGTTAGTAAGCAAAGCTGCACCCGATTCTGTGTGCTCCAGTTTTAGTAAATCTCCCCCTTAAGGGCCGTACACACTTGACGAAAATCGGACGAAATATCCTCCGATTTTTCTCTGTCTTCTTAGCGTTCATTACCGTTTTTAGTCGTGCATAAATGTTCACGAAATTTCTCGTCTGATTTTTCTTTTTTTTGGCACATTTGTTTCTAGACTTCCGGGTTGTCAGCAACTTCAGATCATGCGCGGTTTTTCGTATCCGATTTTTCACGGACGTACTGCATACACATTAAACGAAAATCGGTCGTCTGGGGACGGAAGAAAAAAATTTTGGTGTTTGTCCCTCCGTTTTCTTTCGTTGAAAATGTCGACATCGGCTGCTGAAAGTTGTGTACACACTAGGGGAAAATCGGACGATTTCACATCAGGTGGGAATTTTCGGCAGATTTTCTACTAGTGTGTACCCCACTTTAGTGTCAGATTTGTCCGCCGCAATGTTGCAGTCCCACTACACATCGCTGATCACCGCCCTTACTAGTAAAAACAATAAAAATTCCATAAATCTATCCCATAGTTTGGAGACGCGATAACTTTTGCGCAAACCAATCAATATACACTTATTGGAATTTTTTTTTACCAAAAATATGTAGCAGAATACAAATTGGCCTAAACTGATGAAGAAATTAGATTTTTGATATTTTTTTTTTTTTATTGGATGTGTTTTATAGCAGAAAGTAAAAAAATATTGTTTTTTTTTCAGAATTGTCGCTCTTTTTTTTGTTTATAGCGCAAAAAATAAAAATCGCAGAGTTGATCAAATACCACCAAAAAAAGCTCTATTTGTGGGAAAAAAATGACATCAATTTTATTTGTGTACAGCGTCTTGCGGGACCACAATCTAGATGCCAGCAGACTGAGAGCGATTGTCACCGGGCTAATTAAACAATTAACCCTTTCTCTGCCACCACCTCTACGTTATAATGAGCCTAGAGGACGCTCGTGATCTTACAAATATCAATTATGACTTTAGAATAACCGTCTGTAACACACACTGTCACCTCAGACAAGAATGTTTCAGATATGTTAGCCTAAACAGTAGCGCGCTTTCAGGAGGCAGGTTCTTTTGGGTCAGTTTGCGTTTAAGAGCTTAGAGACAAAGTTAACACTTTTCAAAATAAGGTTTAATTATAAGAAAGGTTAAAATTGGTGCGAATAAAAATATTTACAGAAAAATGGGTTACAAAGAAATAGAGACACAATACAGCAATTTAGAAATATGAATATAAAGAGTGAAAATACTTGCATTAAAACGGTCCTGGTATTACCTTAGTTTCAGAAGCTGAACATGTGATAGGTCCTTCTCTTAAAGTGATGTTATTGCTTGGATGGTAGAATGAAGACTGAACTCTCTATCAGTTCCTGTCTTTTTCTCTGACCCTCCGGGGGGTGTCACCAGAAGGACTTGGTCAATAGGCTCTGGGTCCATGGGCGGTTTCCCTGGAGGCTCACACATGCTAAGACACATCCCTTTTAGACAGATTATTAAAATAACTCATATCTGGAAATATGTAACGGTTACATGCTTGAAACTGACTTTGGATTGTACGGTTTTGAATCTCCTATTCATAGACACTAAACATGGGTTATCTCGGAATAACCTCTGACCTGTATGGCATCTGATTGCTAGCTTGTCTCCCTTAGCAACGACAGTGATCAAGTTTGATCTTAATTTGATCGGTATTTTATCTGGCATTCAAATATATATTTTCTAGAGACATATCTTGCTTGTGTAGGAAATTATGAAGTTTGTGGTTACTGTGTCCTAGACTTAGGAGCCATATGGCTGTGTTTTGATTACCAATTAACTCTAGAGCACGAGGAGACGGAATGGCTGGGCGGTCAGTCTGCTTGTTTATATTAAAGGTGTGAAAATTGTCAGCTGCGCAGGAACCTGGTATTCAGTGACCCAGGGGGTGATTAACACTGCCAAAAGGCTGGGGGATGAGGCTGGTAAGAAATGACCCATTTGGTTTTTAACACTGTCAACTAAGCTCGAAACACAAGATGGATGCTTGCGACAGCGTTTGAACGAAATGGCGGCCTGACAAACTAGGGTGCCAATGCACGATACCATTACAGTTACCTCAGCCCATTCACAATGATCGGGCCACCAACTCACCATAATGGATAAAAACAACGTACATGACTCTCGATGAAGCTTAGAATTTTGGCTGGTTGCTAATGGAAAACGGCTTTCCTAATGACTGCTTCAAGTATAGGGAGGCTTTATTGCTGTGCTTACAGAGACTTACATGGGCCCACCTGAACCTCCGCCTACACAGTGCAGGGCAAAAATGCAAGCAATATTATTATAATATCATGATGTCATATTAAGTAAGATCTCATCATGTGACTGGATTATTCACACTGAGCATTCACTATCCAAAAATCTCTGTAGGCAGCAGGAGGTATTTATGTTCCATACACAAAACCTCCCCAGTTTCTGGAGGGAAAAAAAGATTTCAGGGCCACAATATTGAAGGAAAAATAAAGTACATTAAAGTGATAATAAAGTATAATTTTTTTTCCCTAAAATAAAAAAGAGGGTATACTTACCTGCCCAGTGCAACTATATTGCTCAGGAAAGGTAAGTATTTCTCACCTGCCGTCCTTTACCTCCTCTTGCTGGCTCTGTCCGATCTTCCTTTCCTCCGGGTGCCACCTCAACAGGTGGTAGGGGGCACCTGTGCAGGTGTGTTCCAAGCTGGGCTGTGTGTGTCCATAGACACACACACAGCACCGTAAGCTACACCTCTGCTCTCTTTATGGCAGGCGCAGCACTACAAAGTGCCTTATGCGCTGTGGCATTAGAAGAATTGGCTCTCTCTGACTTCAGTCTAACCAGACTGTCTGTTACTCTATAAATTCCTCTAATACCGTTCTATGGAAAGCAGTAGGTTTAAAGAGCACACCAAACGCTTAAGATATCTTCTTTATTAACTTCAACTTTTCTTCATAGATAACAGTGACACTTTTGCAGCAGACAGCCCATGTACAACATGTGCTGAATACAGTATAACAAATGGTGGATATATTTCTCTCTCTATTGCTGTTTGAGTTTGTTTGCTTGGGTTTGGTTTTGAGTTGTTAGAGTTGTTTGGGTTTGTTCCATAGTTTGAATTCAATATAATTTTTGAAGTTTGATAGTTTGTTTGTTTGTGTGTTCGAGTTTGGTGGAACTACAAGTGAACACATAACTAGTTCAGTATACAGATTAATCACATTACTAACAATAGGAACATGTATAACTGTTAATTACCTATTTTTGGCCACTTGCTTCCATAAAACTGCTCTGTGGATCTGTGTGTCTATTCAGTTCTCTTGCTCTGTAGTGGAATGAGAGGGCTGGCTGAAGCATGAGGCTTCAGAGAAAAAAAATGGGTGTAAGGCTGGCTGTGATTGGCCAAGACTGTTGCTGAGTGTGAGATTGGCTGTGATTGGCCACAAACTCCTTATGGGTAATAAAGTTTAACTCTGTGCTTTCTGGTTTCAACTCTGCTGTGTCTGAGCTTACCTTACAGGCATATAAATGAATCTTACAGGCAAATTTTCTTTTGCTTCTGTGAACACAACATACAACTGTTATGTGACATCCAAACATGAAATCACAGTAAATAACTCTGCTTTTGTCTCTCACATATAAACATATGCACTGTATTGAGGTTATTAACAGGTCTAGCTGTATATGCATGTAGGTCATAGCAACCTAGGACAGGTTCTAGCTGGCCAGCTACACTCCCACCAAAATTACCTATAATTCTATGTTCTCTATAGTAGGATTTGAACACGAATTTGGGGAATTTTCTATCAGGTTCTCAACTTCCAAGTGTCTTTTATCACTTTCAAGTAGAACAACTAACTGCTGTATAGGACGTTCCAACTTGAGTGGAGTAGTGAGACGTTTTCCCTTTTTGTCAAGTTTTGAGTCTCCTATTTGTAACAACGCTCTTCTTACTAGTCTGATTGCAGATTCTGTGGACTCTAGACTTATAAGACCATCATCTACATAGAAGTTTTTCTTAAGAAAATTTGCTGCTGATGGGCAATCCTCTTCATTTTTGTTGGCCATGTACTTCATACCATAATTGGCGCAACCTGGAGACGATGCTGCTCCAAACAAGTGTACATTCATTCTGTATTCTGCTGGCTCTGTATCTGTATCTCCATCCTCCCACCATAGAAACCTCAGGAAGTCTCTATCTTCATTCTTCACATGAAACTGGTGGAACATCTTTTCAATGTCACACATGACCGCTACGGGATACTTTCTGAATCTACAGAGTACTCCAGGCAGAGTGTTTGTAAGGTCTGGTCCTTTTAGTAGATGATCATTCAATGCAACACCATCATACTTTGCTGAGCAATCAAATACTACTCTAATCTTATCTGGTTTCTTTGGGTGGTAAACACCTTGATGTGGGATGTACCACACTTCTCCTTCTTTAGGTTGGTTATTCACCTTCTCTGCATGTCCTTCTTCAAGGATGCCTTCCATGAATTTAAAATAATCTTGCTTGAATTTGGGATCTCTTCTCATCTTTTTCTTCAGGCATTTCAATCTTGCTAGGGCAAGATTTCTGTTATTTGGCAGACAAGGTCGTTCTCTAAAGGGTAAGGGCATTTCAAGATAACCTTGTTGATTCTGCTAAATACTTTCTTCTAGAGTGTGTACGAACTTTATGTCTTCTTGAGATACACTCTTTTCTTCAGAACTTATGTCTGCAAAGTCAGACTCAAGGATCTTGATTACTTTTGCTGAACTTACAGTTGGTAACTCTTGGACGGATATTCGATGACACAATCCTGTCACCTGTCTTGAGTTTGCAATCTGCTGTTTTCCTCCAACAACACCCCATCCTAGATCAGTTCAAACAGCGTAGGGTTCACCCTTTCCTCCTGTGATTACCTCTCGTGGTACCAAAGCTTCGGGACAATCGTAGCCTATCAACAGTCCAACACCAAACTCCTTCAGCGGGGACATTTCATGTGATATGACAGATAGGTGTTCCCATTTATTGTCTGTTTCACAGGTAGGTATGCGATCTCGATCTAGAGGTATATCGTCTTTCGTATAGGCTGGAGGTAGATTTAATGTGAGGTTTGAATGAAGTCCTCTAACTATCAATCCTTTGACTCTTTGACTGTTCACTAATGTATCTCTCCCCGTCATTGTGGTGAGTTTGAGCTTCACTGGTTCTGTAGCCACTTGTAATTTCTTGCAGATTTCTTGATCAATGAAGGTAACATCGCTTTGGGCATCCAATAGTGCATAGGCATATACCTTCTTATTCCTCCTTTTAGGATTTGAAATGCACACTGGTACGACCATTGATGTGCCGTTGCTTTCTCCTTCCCTTACTCTGCAAGAGAATACTGATACTTTCTTTTCTTCCTCAGCATCTTTAGGTATTGAGGATTCATCCTTCTTTGGACGTTCTTCATGTAGTGGTGTAGGATGGCGTCCTTTGCAAACACTACATGTGGCCCTTTTCTTACACTCCTTAGTAATATGTCCTTTTCTTAGGCATCCAAAACACAGTTGATTATCAAGTACAAATTTTTTCTTTTCATTTGAGGACTTCTCTTTCAATTGTTGGCACTTGTGTATGGAGTGGTTTTCTCCACAGAACATACACTTAAAGGTAGTCTGAGGATTTGTCAGTTCTGTCTCTCTACTGATCCCAGTAGTGACTTTGAACTTGCTCTCGTAGGTATCTAGACCTTTAGCTGCTGTGTTGGTTGCAAAGCTAGCTGCTCTTGAACATCTTATATCTCTCGCAGGCCTTTCTTCTAAGAATTTTAAGGCATAAGATGCTGTTACTGGGTTACATGCTATTCGTGCTTCCTTATTGACAAACTCAGAGAACTTTTCAAAACTTGGGAAGTCCTTATTTAGATCTAACTGTTCAGTCACATAGCGATTCCACCTAGAAGCCACTCTTTCAGGTAGTTTAGCTAGCATCCTGTGGTTTTCCAGATAGTCGTTCAGTACTTCTAGTCCTCGTACATGTGGGATGGCATTGCTGCATGCTTGCAGGAAGTCACCATACTCTTGGAGTTTGAAATGTTCTTTAGGACCTATCTTAGGCCAGTTATTCAATTTCTCCCTAAAGGCTCTTTGTACTAAGAAAGGATGACCATATCTTGCATTTAACTTTTCCCAAGCTTGCTTGTAGGCTTCTTCGTCTGTTCTATAGAAGTTACCTTCAAGAGCTTTCTTTGCTTCTCCACCAACATATTTCTGAAGGTAGAATAAATTGTCAACTGGCCTGGAGCAATAGTGCTCAATGATAATTTCAAAACTCGCCTTCCACTCTATGAACTTCAGTATGTCTCCTGAAAATACAGCAGGTTCTGGAACGGCAGTCTTGCTGGGACTGTTCTCTGTCGTCTTGCTGGGACAATAGTTGCAACATTTTCCTGATCATTGCAGTGACATCTAGGAATAGGATCATCTAGTTTTATTTTCTCACCTAGTTCTGAATTAGGTAAGTCTCTCTCTTTGTCTTTCTGAGCAGGGATAGAAGGGCACTGACTTTTTTCTTCACTACATACAGGTGATTTCCTTTCATTCTCCTGGGCGTATGAAAGGAAGTAGGAGTCTGCATCTTCACTTAGTACAGATTTGGACTTATGATTACTATTCATGTCCTCTTCGTGTACTCTCAGTCTGGCTTCAATAATCTTGACTTCTTTCAGCCTTTCCAGACTTTCCATTTTAGCTTCCATTTCAGCTTTTCGTAGGCGCTGCGCCTCAATGGCAGATTCCATCTCAATTTCTGCTTTCTTGACAGCAAGTTGTTCGACCAGTTCCTTTCTTTTGGCTATTAAGGTACTTGAGGACTCTGATATGTTACTGGCACTTCTGCTAGTGAAGGAAGTCCCACTTGAGATTGTGGTTCCCCCTAAGGACCTAGCATAGTCTCTCATAAAGAGCTCGTTCATTCTCTTTCTTGCCTTAACTTCATCATAGTTAGCTTCAGATGATAGTTCTCTCATGAGCTTTACTAAATCTTTAGTGACTGCAGTACACGTGTCCATGTTCCTTACAATATCCTGGGAAGGTGTCGTGGATGACCGCAGATTGACATATGCTGCCATGAGCTCTGATTCAGATTCTTCTATCGTCTCTACAATATCACTCAAGTTTCCTTTTATACTTTCTTGCTTTAGCCTTCTACGAACATCTTTAATGTATAATTTCCACTTATCATACATTCTGGTGAACTTTTTTCCTTTTAATGCTGCTTCTTGCTCCAAATTTTCCAGCATCTTTGCGGTCAGTTTTCTGATACGTTCTGAACGTCTTAGTTCGTCTGGTTGGGATATATCAGTTTGGGGCAAGACTAATGCTGCATCTGACTCTTTTACCTCAGATAGGTTCCCTTGCTCTTCACTTTCTAACTTATCTATCCTTGTATCCTCTAACAGTGGCATAGCAATACTAGACTTAGACATTTTTACTCTAAATGCTATAACACTCAATAAGAATATTAAGAAGACTTTCACTTTAAGTGCAATAGCAATAGGTGCAGGCAGTAAAAAATGACATTCACTTTAAATACTTTAGAGTCCGTGTACTACAACTGCCCCTTGTTTTTTTTTACTTTTATTCCTGAACACGAAAATGTCTCTTTCTTGTCAAGCCTATTGCAATAATAAGTAATAAAGGAAAGTTCTGACCTTATTCTGAAGAGCAGGATACTGCGATCTGTAGGTTGCTGGAACAAATATCAGTCTTAAAGGAGACTTGTCTTTTCTTGATCTGATGCTCTATGCAGACTTGCGATGCTTTGCACTGACTTGCGATGCTCTGCGCTGACTTGCGATGCTCTGCTCTGACTTGCGATGCTCTGGGCTGACTTGCGATGCTTTGTGCTGCAGGCTTTGGGCCTAGTGGCGGGAAACTAGCTGGCTGCAGTACGTGGTCTCTCCGTGGGTCGCGGTGCAGGCACTCTAGCTCTGGACTTTGGCCTCCCACCATGCGTCTCTTTCTCTCTCTAGGAATCGCAGGAGGGTTGGCGCTCTTTCTGTGTCTATCTTGCCTTTGCCAGGGCCGATCCTAGGGTCACAGGCGCCTGGGTGCAGAAATTTTTCTGGCGCCCCCATATGGGCGTGGTCATCTTACTAGCTCCTCCCCTTTACACATGTTTCTATGGCAACGACTCAAACACAGAGATGCTCCCCTAAGAAGTCTTCCTTACCCCGGGACCCTCCTACGATCTCTTAACAATAAACAAATTACAGGAAGAGAAGCAGAGTACTCTAATGGGAACTGGAGGGGGGTCTATCTAATGGACACAGAGAGGGCATCTGTTAGAGAGTCTGTTAGACAGAGCCCTCAGACAGGAGATGGTCAGAGACTGCAGACTTGATACAAGAGATGGTCAGAGACTGCGGATATGATACAAGAGATTAATGCTATGATGCAGCCTCATCAGTGCCCACCAAATGCAGTCTACCAGTGCCCACTAAATGCAGCCTACCAAAGCCCACCAAATGCAGCCTTATCAGTGCCCACCAAATGCAGCCTTATCAGTGCCCACCAAATGCAGGCTTATCAGTGCCCACCAAATGCAGGCTTATCAGTGCCCACCAAATGCAGCCTTATCAGTGCCCACCAAATGCAGCCTACCAGTGCCCACCAAATGCAGCTTACCAGTGCCCACCAAATGCAGCCTTATCAGTGCACACCAAATGCAGCCTACCAGTGCCCACCAAATGCAGCCTCATCAGTGCCCACCAAATGCAGCTTACCAGTGCCCACCAAATGCAGCTTACCAGTGCCCACCAAATGCAGCTTACCAGTGCCCACCAAATGCAGCCTTATCAGTGCCCACCAAATGCGGCTTACCAGAGCCCACCAAATGCAGCCTACCAGTGCCCACCAAATGCAGCCTTATCAGTGCCCACCAAATGCAGCTTACCAGTGCCCACCAAATGCAGCCTTATCAGTGCACACCAAATGCAGCCTACCAGTGCCCACCAAATGCAGCCTCATCAGTGTCCACCAAATGCAGCCTTCCAGTGCCCACCAAATGCAGCCTTATCAGTGCCCACCAAATGCAGCCTACCAGTGCCCACCAAATGCAGCTTACCAGTCCCCACAAAATGCAGCTTACCAGTGCCCACCAAATGCAGCCTACCAGTGCCCACCAAATGCAGCCTTATCAGTGCCCACCAAATGCAGCCTACCAGTGCCCACCAAATGCAGCCTACCAGAGCCCACCAAATGCAGATTACCACAGCCCACCAAATGCAGATTACCACAGCCCACCAAATGGAGCCTTAACAGTGCCCACCAAATGCAGCCTACCCCCCACCCTGACCACACGCTCAGATACCCCCCACTCTGATCACACCCCCCAGATACCCCACCATCCGGATCACAAACACATCCAGATACCCCCACCCTGATCACACGCCCAGATACCCTCACTCTGAACACGCCCCCCAGCTACCCCCCACTCTGATCATACCCCCTACTCTGATCACGCCCCCCCCCCCCCCAGATACTCCTTCATCCTTATCGCACACCTCCAGATATCCCCACTCTGATCACATGCTCAGATACCCCCTACTCTGAAAACACCCCTCATATACCAGCCCCCACTCTGATCACACCCCCCAAATACCCCCCCCCCACTCTGATCACAGCCCCCAGATACCCCCATACTCTGAAAACTCCCCTCATATACCCACCCCCACGCTGATCACACCCCCTTAGATACCCCCTCACTCTGACCACCCCCCCCTCCAGATACCCACCACACTCTAAACACACCACCTAGATACCCCCCCACCTAGATATCCCACCCCACTCTGATCACACCCCCCTAAATACCCCCCAGTCTGCTCACACACTACAGTCTTTCTTTACATTACAGTATCTCCCCTGTCTGGGGACACTTACTTTTGTCAGGCTCCAGAATGAGGACACATCATGGGACAGCCTCAGACATTAGGCTCACTACAGGCTCCTGGGGGAGGAGCCGAGTGCAGAGGGGTGGAGCCCTGTCCATAGTGCTGCATGTGGATCTTCTGATTGGCCCTCCGCTGTGGCCAATGGAGACAGAATAGGCGTGGACTAAAGCATGTGAGAGACACCGGCCGCTCTCTCTTCTCCCGCACTGATAAGGGAGGGGGAGGGGGGGCACTCTGACAGCCCGCAGCTCGCCTCTCCCCAGTGTCACAGCGCCGGCCCTGGGTACACCTCTGGAGGAGGAGAGGACAGACCGGCGCCGCAGCTAGTCTCTCCCCTGTGTCACAGCGCTGGTCTGTGTACGCCGCTGGAGGAGGAGAGGACTCAGTGCCACTGGAGCTTCGGCGCCCCTCCCCCGCCTCAGCTTGCGGCGCCTGGGTGCGGTGAACCCCGTGAAC